>NC_058403.1:42679488-42749678 GCF_002201575.2 Neomonachus schauinslandi | reverse complement strand
AAATAAATAAATAAATAAATAAATAAATAAATAAATAAATAAATAAAGGCTTACAGCATAAGCTAGATATACAAGGAAGCAGGAAAAGATAGCATTTTCAATACATTTCAAGGGGGGAAAATGATTGCGATCATTTAAGTGACAGGTAATAAGCTTGGATAATGTTAGTAGCAGCTTCAGTTTCTAAAAAAATACTTACTTTTTTTGTTCTAGTTGTGGTGATGTTGTTATTATTGTTATTATTATGTTCCTGTCTGTAGGGAACATCTATCCTGTAGAGTGAGCTGAGCGCTAAGAATCTTCGGCCCACATGAGAGGCCCGAGGAGTCCACTAAGACACAGAAGCTAGCCGAAAACAGGAGACAGGACAGGAGCGGTGGAAAATGATGGATAGCATGCCAAATGTAATAGGGGTGTTTATAAATATAGTCAGACAACTGCCAGGGAATTTAACCGAAGGAAAAAGAAAGGCATACATCATGGACAGGACTAGTCAAAAAAAGAAACTGAATAGAGGAGAGACGGTGTAAAGGAAAAGCCTTCAGCTTCCTCACGGCAATTACACTTTGTCTTCTCTGGTCAATTTGAGATTTTTTTTTTCTCTGTCATTTTCTACCACATGTTGCGTCAAAGGAAGAGGATTGGATTATTACCTAAAAGAAGGAGAAGAGGGAGTAAATGCCGCCGTTGTTGGGTTTCCATTGTGGAGTCAGAAATATGAAAATCTACATTCGTGTTAATCACAGATAACAAACCAGAGGGAAGCGTGGGAGCATGGCAACCACCGTCACGACTGCTCATGCCCAGGACTCCTCATGTGCAGCCGTGGGAGCTGGAAAAGTGACTCTGCCTAGGCTAATGAGCCAAGACAAAATAAAGGCCCGAGTCACAGCAGAGAGGTCTTCAATGCACAGCTGTATCTGCTGCTGTCTCTTTCTGCACCTGGTCTTCAATTGCAGGTTAAATTTTTCTCTGTTGCAATCTGCTTGCTTCCCTACAGGGCCCCCTAACATTTTTCTGAGTCCGGTCCAAGCTGCTATTGATTATTTATTGTGGGTACCCTGGAACTGACAAAATTTGATTTTCTCTTATTGGTGGGCCCTGAGCTGAAGTAGCTGTCAAAATCCAAAGTCCATGCAAGATGTAGCATCACACTAAGGTGTTAAGAATTCATTTTAACTATTAAACATGACTCTGGCTTGCAACTCTACACACACGTCATCTATTATAAGGGCATGTTACAGGCAACAAGAGTGTGGGAGTTTTAAAGGACGATAAATAAAACAGTTTTCATTCTCATATTTGGAACAAGTTGAAAAGGTTAAGATATAGGAGATGAACAGATGGCTGTGTTGCGACTAACACTGATTTGGAAAGGTTATGGCTAAATGGACAGGCTCAGACTTTATGTCTGGATTAGAAAGACTTCTTACCTTAGTCACCGGCAGAATTGGACACCTTCGGCTTCTCATGGGCAGTCAAAGATTTTTCCTGTAGCTCTCTCCAAAGAATATGTGCTTTCTATAGAGACTGTAATACTAATTACCATGTAATAGAATAATGGTAGTAATAATAGTAATAACAAAAATGACCATACTGGGGCGCCTGGGTGGCTCAGTCATTAAGTGTCTGCCTTCGGCTCAGGTCATGATCCCGGGGTCCTGGGATCGAGCCCCGCATCGGGCTCCCTGCTCAGTGGGAAGCCTGCTTCTCCCTCTCCCACACCCCCTGCTTGTGTTGCCTCTCTCGCTGTGTCTCTCTCTGTCAAATAAATAAATAAAATCTTTTTTAAAAAATGACCATACTAAAACAATAGCAATTATTTCTCATGATGTTTCCCTTTAGAGCCTAAAGTGAACATGTTATAGCTATTCCTCCTACCCTGGTAAAGTTGGAGTAAGAAAAGGAAACTAGAGGGCTTTACCCCCAATGTAGAAATGTTCTCCTCTCCACAGAAACTGGAGGAGGAAGGACTGTCTGTCCCTCCCCACAGCTCTCCAACGGGGCAGAGCTCCTTCATGCAGAGCCAAAGACTCAGATCGTGCAGTCCAGCAGACAGACCCACGATGTGAGGAAGGACACCTGCGTGTTTCACCTTTGCCACCAGGCCTACCTCCTATCCTCTGAGTCCAGGACAATATTCAGGCAAAGCAGGTGAACAGGAGTCACCTAAGAGCTGTTTTCTGGTGACACTTATAAGACATAAACCCATAAACACAGGAACTCCTATTGCATACATCTTTAGCTATTAGCATCTACCTCAAGCAATCTTTGGACCAGATTTCTAGCTCCCCTGTGGTAAATTGAAAGCACTTCTTATTGAAGGATTTTCAATAAGCTCCATTTCCACCAAGTCATATGAATTGTTGAGTTGAGTTCCTCAGAATTTAAAACCTTTGTTTACTCTTAACTCACACTAAAATGCTGCTTCAGCATACTTTCATTTGCTTGCTTTGGTCTTCAACTACTTTATGTTTTTGGCCTAGAATTGGGATTTGAGCATGAAGACTGGTGGTCCAACACAGAATGTCACATGTTGAAATTGAGAATGGAAACAGAAACTATAGATGGTGGAATCAAAAGATGAAAGTTTTGATCCCTGATGAGAAATATTTCCACTCTATCAGTCCCATACGCTGTACGTGCAAATTTGTTGTCATGAGAGTTAGAAATAAATGTCCATCTCCCTTAAACAACTTATATCTTAGGATGCTTTCTGTATATTGGCAGTTAAACTAAATTCAATAAATATAATATTGGTACCAAAACCTGAAACGACATCTTGGTTTTAGTGACCGGTGTAAGGAGGTAGGGATAAAATATTTTGATATTGCAAGCAGAAAAGCTTTGACCTAGTTTCTTCATAGCAAAATGCTTGGCCAAACGATTATCTTCTGCACCTTAGAAGCATCATTCAAGTTTCAGAAGAATGCCATTGCCTGGAAATATTTCCTTTTGCCAACTGTTTGTAGTCAACATTTCCTACCATCCCCAAATTACTGGCAACTATTAATCTGTTCTCATTTCTACCATTTTGGATTTTATATAATGCTATATAAGTGGAATCATCTAGTTTATAGCCTTTTGAGTCTTGCTTCTTTCACTCAGTAAAATGTATTTAAAATTCAACCCTATTTTGTGTATAGTTTGTTTCTTTTTATTTATGAGTGGTATTCTGTTGTATGGATAGATATACTGCCATTTTGTTTATCCATTCATGGAATGAAGGATATTTGGATTGTTTCCATTTGTTCAAATTATGAATAATGATTCTATAAACACTACCATACAAGTTTTAGTGTGAATGTAAATTTTTACTTTTGGCACAAATAACTAGAAGTGTGATTGCTGGGGTATATGTTAAGTACGTATTTAATTTTACAAAAACTGCCAAGCATTTTATAAAGTGTCTATTTTTTTTTAAAGATTTTATTTATTTGACAGAGAGAGACACAGCGAGAGAGGGAACACAAGCCGGGGGAGTGGGAGAGGGAGAAGCAGGTTTCCTGCCAAGCAGGGAGCCCGACGTGGGGCTTGATCCCAGGATCCTGGGACCATGACCTGAGCCGAAGGCAGATGCCCAAAGAATGAGCCAACCAAGTGCCCCACAAAGTGTCTATTTTTATTTTGCATTTCTACTAGTAATGTAGGATCTATACCCTCACCAACACTTAACTATTTTCAGCCTTTGAAAAAGTCATTTCTGATAGGTGTGTAATAATATCACATTGTAGTTTTAATGACATTTTCCTAATAGCTAATTCATTGAGTTTCTTCTTATGTGCTTATCTGTATATCTTGTTTAACTAAGTGTTTATCCGAATTTTTTATCATTCTAATTAGATGTTTGCTCTTTTATGGTGGAGTTTTGAGATTTCTTAGGAATACAACTTATTTGTCAACTATGTGATTTGCAAATACCTTTGTGCTTTGGTGTAAGCACATCTAAGAATTCTGTCTTTGGGGTGCCTGGGTGGTTCAGTCAGTTAAGCCTCTGCCTTTGGCTCTGGTCATGATCCCACAGTCCTGGGATCAAGCCCCACATCAGGCTCCCCCTCCTCAGTGGGGAGTCTGCTTCTCCCTCTCCCTCTGCCTCCCCACTGCTCATGCGCTCTCTCTCTCTCAAATAAATAAATAAAATATTTTGATAAAGAAAATAACTCTGTCCTTAACACATTGTAATAAAAATTTCTCCTACATTTCTAGGTAGAGGTTTGCATTTTTTGTTTTACATTTAAGACTGATCCATTTGGAATAAGTTTTTGTCTAGGGTACAGGATACGGGTCAAGATTTTTTAATATTACTTTTTGCATGTGGATATCCAAATGTTCCTAACATTATGGCTTTGTCAAAAATCTCAACATATTTGTGTGGTCTGTCACTGGATTCTTTCTTATGCACCATTGATCTATGTGTTTATCTGTTCACTAATACTACAATGTCTTAATGTAGCTTTTTATTAAGTCATGAAAAAAGGCAGCACAAATCCTTCAAATACATTCTTTGTTTTAGCTACTCTGGTATCTTTGCTTTTCCATATAAATTTTAGGAAGAGCTTGTCAATAGCTACAAAATTTATGCTGGGATTTTGTTTGGGAGTATAATGAATCTATAGATCAAATGAGGGGATTGATATCTTAATAATTTTGAGGCTTCAACTCATGAACAAGATATAATTCTCCATTTATTGAGCTTCCCTTTTATCTAGAATTTCCTTCCCAAGTACTGTATAATTTTCAGTGTAAAGAACCTGCAATATTTTTTGTATTTATACTTAAGAATTTCACCTTATTTGGTGATAGTATTACAGTTAGCCCTGTTTATTTCTAGTATATGGAAATACAATTGATATTTTCATATTGATATGATTTCCTGCAATCTTCCTAAAGTCACTTATTAAATTTAAGAGCTTTTTTTGGTATTTTTGTTGATTTTTTTAAATGTAGACAATGATGTCATCTGTAAATAGAGACAGTGAGATAGTTTATTTTTTTTCTCCTATTCTCATTTGTTTTCTTTTCTTTCTTTCCTGTTTTGTTTTGTTTTGCTTTGTTTTGTTACTTGTTGCCCTGGCTAGGACTTCCAGTATGATGTTGAATGGGGTGTTAAGAGAAAACATCTTTATCTTGTACCAAGTTACAGAGAGGAGCTATTTAGCATTGTAACTGTTTGTTTTTGTAGTTTCCTTTCATTTTGTCATGAGTAGATGATAAATTTTGTCTTGTCTCTATGAGAAAATTGTTTTTCTTCTTTAGAGTCTTATGATGAATTAATTTAATTGTTGAAACAATTTAAATGTTGCAACAGCCTTGGTTCACCCAATTTGTGGTGATATATTACTCTTTTTCTATATTTCTGGATTCCATGAGCTAATATTTTGTTTATGATCTTTCTATTTTCATGACGGATATTTATCTATAGTATTCTTTTCTTTTAATGTCTTTGTCTATTTTTGTTACCAGTTAAGGCTTTTGTTTTATAAGGGAGAAGCAGCTGAACTAATTTCATACCTTCTGTGGTTGTTACTCTTTTCCTACCCCACGCCTCTTTCATAAGGGATGCTTTCTCTGGACTTACGCCTATTTTTTATGAGTATTTAAGTAAAGTTCATGAATAAGAGCCTACAAATGAGTACAGATTTCCTTTGCATATTTGATCTCTAATGTTTCTATATTCTCTTGTTGGCCTGCACTTAGCCTTGAGCAATTATTTGTCACTTCTAGCAGGATCTGGTGATGTCTCCCCAGAGTCAGGATAACTTATTTTTCTTCAGACCCTGGTTTTTGATGGTAAAATAAAGGTTGTATATTTTTAGTTTTTCAGCTTTGTTGTTGTAAAGGATGGAGCAATGCTCCTTATTTCTGTATCTTTTTTATGGAAAGGAATCATTGAAAATGCATCTGGTCAATATTGCTAGCCCTAGGCACCATTGTTTAGGAAAAGTCTTAGAACTAAACAGATATGTGCCCACACGTAATGACACATCTAAAGTACCCTACCATACTACTAGGCAACTTCTTGGACATTAGCTTTCCTTCTCCCTGTTCATAATCATTTCTGTTTTGGTACCTATATTGAACAGAATAGTCAATTTTTTTTTGAGAAATATTTGGAAGTATAAGGGAAATATACCCTGTTTCTGATTGGTAAATATCTTGCATTCCTGAATAACTGTGACCCACAAATAATTCCTACTAATAAACTCAACTATTCATAACATGGGAAGGATAAAGGATTTTGCTAACATTTTTATGTAGTCAGTTGCACTTTGTGAAACCTACATAACATGTGAGTTTAAACAATCTCATACAATTGTATTTTTTTTTAAAGATTTTATTTATTTTTTTGACAGAGAGAGACACAGTCAGAGAAGGGAACAGAAGCAGGGGGAGTGGGAGAGGGAGAAGCAGGCTTCCCACGGAGCAAGGAGCCCGATGCGGGACTCGATCCCAGGACCCCGGGATCATGACCTGAGCCAAAGGCAGACGCCTAACCGACTGAGCCACTCAGGCGCCCCCATACAATTGTATTAAAATCCTTCAGATTATATGTTATTGCAGTAAATTTTAATTTTTAGTACTATGAGTTTTTGCCTTAAAAATATTCACATTAGTATTTGAGAGGGAAATTGGAAAATAATGTTTCATGAACTACCAGCCAGATGCTACTTTGAACCAGACAAATTTAAGATAGGTATGAAACCAAATTACTATATCATGATTCAATTTTCCTTAATATCTTTTGTGTAAATGTCAGAAATGAGATAAAATGAAAGTACTTTATTAGTATTTATTTCAATTGATAAAACATTTGAAACTTTTGTATGAAATTAAGAAAACTATTTTGAAACTTCCAAATTTTTATAAATGTTATTTATAAATTAAAAAAATAAGAAATTACTTGAAGTGTGGAAACACTTTTTGGTAGTGTAAGGTTCAAAGTTAAGTTCTCACTCCCTGTGAAGCAGAGAGGAAGGCTTCATAAAATTGAAAATAAATAACATTTATCTGAATTTCATTTTACAGATGCATTGAAAAATTTTTAAACTTACTGAAACTGTTACAATATTTTTTATTCAAAGAATTATTGCCAGACAGTCTTATAAAAAATCATTGCTTCCTACCACAGAAACTTGTTAAAAATTATGAAGGCTGGAAAAAAAAATTAAATGTTTATCTATTAAGGTTATGAAGTTTAGCAGAGACTTCGGTAGCTGTTTCCATGACATATCAATAAAATTGTGAAATGAACTTTTAGTAATGTCCCAGAAAAGACAGGGTAATTGAACATCTAGAACAGTAAATGATAAAATATTTAAAGTTTTAGCATGCTTTATGAAAGCTAATCATTCTGTAGTGAGTTGTTAATGTCAATTTGACTTCTATGTGGAAGTCCATAAAGGATTGCTTCTTGGAATCATAGAATAATGTGCAACATTTGAAATAATTTTCTATAATCTTCCATTCTGGAGAAGAAATAAATACCCACACATTAAGAGTACAGTCAAATACCTCACTTTTGATATTTACAGTAATGTATAAGACCCTGGAAATATATGTCCCAAGAGGATATTTTTTTAAGTGATAAAATTTTAGGAGATTTATTTTGGCACTTAAAAAGGTATATTTTTTGGTGCCTGGCTGGCTCAGTCAGTAGATCATAGGACTCTTCATCTTGGGGCCATGAACTCAAGCCCCAAGTTGGGTGTAGAGTTCACTTAAAATATTTATAATATTTAAAATATTTGTATATAATATACAATTATATATATAGTATATTTATATAAATAACATATTTGATAGTGAATATGTTGACTGATTATGCAAATAAAATCTTTTTAAGATATATCCTAATGAATCACTATATCATCTATAATTCAGTGATGAGAATTATTACAATTAACAACTGCAACACAGCTTTTTTGTGATAAATTGATTCTATCAACTCAGTCTAAAATTGATTGATAAAGTGTACAGTGTTCATAAATTTTAAAGAGTTGCATTAATTCAACTAATTAGTATTATATTATTTATTAATAACATTCTAGATCTATGTTTAAGATTTAGATAATTAAAATATTTTGATTCAAAATTCTCAATATTTTATTTTATTTTATTTATTTTATTTTTTTTTAAAGATTTTATTTATTTTTCAACAGAGAGAGAGAGAGACAGCAAGAGAGGGAACACAAACAGGGGGAGTGGGAGAGGGAGAAGCAGGCTTCCTGCTGAGCAGGGAGTCCGATGTGGGACTCGATCCCAGGACCCTGGGACCATGACCTGAGCCGAAGGCAGATGCTTAATGACTGAGCCACCCAGGCGCCCCAAAATTCTCAATATTTTAAAAAATATTTCAAATAATTGTATTTTAATGCTCAAAAAATATCTTAAAAATAAAGCACAAATAATAATTCTAAAAATTCTAAAGTTTCCTACTAAATATGTCTTTGGTATCAGCATGTTTAATATATATTTAATATATGTTATAACATGTAATGTAATAATTACATAATATATAACAATCATAATAATAACATAAAATATAATCATATTTGAGAGATTTGACTTGAGAAATTACTAATAGTAGTTACAAAAATGAAAGTAATGGTTGCATTATTTTACTAGTCTATAAATCCACATCCTTTAAATGTGTTTTGTTTGGAAATTTCAGTTCAGACATTTATTTTATTTTATTTTATTTTTCCAAAAGACATGGCAGCCTTTAACAGAGTGGCGGTTTGCTTGTTCTTTTTTTCAGGATGTCTTGAATTTGCATTTTGTTACAACTTACCTCAACTGACAGGATAATACAAAAAAGAAACAAAAAAAAAAGTGTATTTCCAAGAAGAAATGGATATATAATAAATATAAATCATATTTCAAGAGTATCTCATTGAATAACATCTGAAATATAGACATCTCTACCGCAATTTACAAATGTATCATGGTGAAACTAATACTAAAGATGGAGATAGAGGACTTGTTCAAGAAATACCTGTCAGACTATTCATGTGAACTTGGGAGTGCCATGAATTCTTTAATCTAAGTTTATTTATATAAAATTAGTGTATAGTGGTACTGCCTTGATTTCCATGTTCTTGTGATTATTATATGGAATCAAGTATGTGAAAATGTTTATAAGCTTAAAATCTAAAACTACATTTGTTATAGGAGTTTTCCATACATTAAAATTCATTCATCTATCTTTGGTTTATTTATGATATTTGTATATTTTTGGTCACTGCCAAAAACAACAGATGGTATATGAAAATTTTCTTACTGGAAATGCCTGACGTAATGATGTGTGAAGCATAAAATAAATGGTACATTTAGACATATAAAATTACTGAATCATATGATTGTTTTGAGTATGAAAGGAGATAATGTATACAGATTACTTAAGCTAATACCTTGAATGCATTATGTACTCAATAAAATGTTAAAATCATTGTAAGTATCAGTCCCAATAGAAGTTTTTTAACGCTTCTGGCATTAGTGTGATGAGATAGAAATTCAACATTTTCTCTCTTTAATATAGAAAGCGCCTCTTCTTCAATCATTTTTTTTTACTTTTCAGTGAAGAATCTGAATACTAATTAAATAGGTATGGTTGAATGTGGAAGGCAATTTTAAAATGCCTCCAGTACTTTTTGTTTTCTTTACTAAAAGCCAAAAAGCAACACTAACAGTAAAATGGCACATGTAATACTCTGAGCATTCTTGTTCTCTAGTTCTAGAGTTATTTGGTAAGGGCCTTGCAATTTTATGATTTGTTAGAAATACTTATTCTCTTGAAAGTTCTCAAATTTGTTTTTTTATCTGAAGTGTGAATTTAGATGGTTGTATGCTACACAGTATCATAAAAAATTTAAAAGTAGCATCTGGACCCAAAATCTGCTTGGAGTTTTTACCGAGTCTATATTCTGTTGTTTACCTGATTATCATCATTTACATATTCAGTTTATGTAAAATAAAAAGATCTTAAAATCCAAAGTAAATATACTTAACAATCCTTACGATTTCCTAAATTTGCATGCCAGAAGCATATGTATTCTACTGTTCATTAAAAGACATTTAACTTATATGAAATTAGATACATTCTTTAATAATAAAGTTAATCAGTTAATTTTTGAGATAAAATATCTAAATTTGTGAAGTTCACATTCTGTGGAGGTCTGAGAAAATTATATATTTTAAATTCGAACAATACTTGAAGTCAGTAAACATAACATTAGGTATGGACAAAAAACCCTCCCAGATGGAAAAAAAATAATTTTGTTAATATAATGTTGTTCTTTTTTTTTTTAAGATTTTATTTATTTATTTGAGAGAGAGAGTGAGAGAGAGAGAGAGAGCACAAGAGGGGGGAGCGGGAGAGGGAGAAGCAGACTCCCTGCCGAGCAGGGAGCCCGATGCGGGACTCGATCCAGGGACTCCAGGATCATGACCCGAGCCGAAGGCAGTCACTTAACCAACTGAGCCACCCAGGCGCCCAATATAATGTTGTTCTTGTATAAAAATCCAAAATATGGGTTTTTCATTTACATTGTTTTTTTAGCTTTTGCTATTTGTGTGCAGTTATTATGTATCTGTCCCTGGTAGTGGGAACCACTGGGCCATATTCTCTTCTCTCAGTTATGACAAGTATTTAGCCATATACGTACCCACTGGAACTTTATAGGATCATAGAATGTTATAGTTCAAAGGGACTTAGAAATATTTGATGTTGTCAAATTTTTTATTTGGATGAAAACTTCCATTGATTCAATTATATAAAACCAGTAAGAGTGTAATTGCTTGGTTGAAACTGGGCAGGAGGCCTAGAATTATGCCTTGTGTTCACTTTCTTATCTACCTCCTTACCCTCACTCTTATGTGGCCTGGGAGGCTCCTACTCCAAGAGTACACTATAGTGGATATGATATATCTGAGGCTCAGAAAGAAGTACATGTTGATGGTCACACAGCAAAATAGTGACAACCTTGACTGGAATCCAGTTGTCCAGAATGCAAATACAATATCCTTACTTCTTCACTACCTGCTACCCGGTGATGCTTAGTTTTTATAAAGAATATGCAGCTTCTCAGTAGCAGATTGGGTTCTATTTCCTGTTTCCTGATATGAGACTTTATCATGCTCTAGAACTTCACCCCAAACCGTATTTCCCAAACTGAGCTGCCTTTCCTTCCGTGGCAGATATTGAATTGTTTCCTACTTATTATCTATTTTTTCCATCTTCCTTGATTATAGTATTACTTGATTTTTTTTTTTTAAAGAATGCCAATTGTCCAAGTAAAAGATTACATTTTCTAATCTCTTAAAGTTAGATGTGGCCCTGTGACTTAGTTTTATGAAAGGAAATACTAATAATGGCTGTTAGAACTTCTAGGAAGTCTGGCTAAAAGAGGGACAAAGAGCTGGGTGAGGCATTGTGTGTCCTCTTCTACTTCTACACTCTATTAATCTCCTTAATATCACCTGTCTCAACACAATCCATTCTCAACAATAGCCATACTGACCTTTTACAAGTATCAATCAGATGATCATCCCACTCCTCTGCTTAACCACTTCCAGTAGTTCGCAATCCCACTTAGGTTAAAAAAAAAAAAAATCCCTTAGCTTGGCAATAAAATGTAGGTGTTTACTCCCTCTATATCTCTCAGAACTCTTACTGGTCTTTCCTTTTCTTGGACCATGAGGCTTCAGGTTTTCAAATGTGCCAAGATCCTTTCTACTTTCTACTTACCTGGAGTATTTTCCCCAGATCTGTATGGCTGGTTCCCCTTCATCATGGGAATCTAAGCTTAAAGTCATCTCTTTGGAGAGACCTTCCCTAACTACCCAATCTAAAGGAACTACTCAGTCACTCTGTCTCTCATGCTATTTTCATTATCTATCTAGGGTGGTGTCTCTACATAATATAGGTTTTCATTATTTGTTTCTTCACTGTCTCACTATAACAGCAAACTTGACCAATCTGTTCTCTGCTGAATCTTAGACCATGATGGACACTCAATAAGCATTTGTCAACAGAATGTATGAAGAATGTATGAATCCATGTATTTTGATATGGTACTCATCATTTTCTACCTAAAGCCAATAGTTGGTCATATGCAACTCTTACTAATTCTATTAAAGCATAAACTTAAAACTGGAGCCATACTCCATGTATGTTTCATTTTTCAGAAGGCCAGTTTTACAATAATTTATTGTCTTTATCCCTTGAGTCATGTCATGAAAGCATTATTAGCTGGTATAAGGCAAGAACATTCTGTTGCTTTATTTTAGTATTTTTCACTTTATACTTTATTCACACTCCCATTTTCTTCACTCTCTTGGGAACTTTTTCTAGTATATTAAATGCATGTCCTTCCAATACAGCTACGATTGGTTTTATGTGTGTCTTTGATTAAAAAGTAACACAGTTTTATGTGTATGTTTAATTTACACAAGTTATGTTAAATATCTCTCCATTTCTTATTTTTAATAAACAGAGCTATGCTTGTGAAATCTATTCATGTTGCTTTGTGTACATCCAATTAATTATTTCATAATGCCACATAGTATTACACTGTAGGCAAATACCATATTGTAACTAACTTATCTAGTGATAAAATATTTTTCTGTAATTATTTTCTATCATTATATCTAAAACTTATGTAACTCCTATAGGGATGCATAACAGGCTAGAAAAAATATATTTTTAACATCCACAATATATAAGAGAATTATTCTTTTACTGGTAAAGAAATTTCTGCACCCCATAGAAGCTCAGAAGTAAAATGGGTATAGGACATGAATAGACAACTCTCTTGTCTTAGTTTTTCCCTGTATTTCCTACCTAATGCATTGGTATTCCTTTATAAATATCTCATATAAAACACACACCACTCATTAATCACTAAATGTATGGATATGTGAAAATTCTGGTATAGTGATAGATAAATGACATTATTACATGGTCTCTTACATATGTAAGTAAATCAGTTCTCTTATATGGATTAGGAATAAATGATCTTTAACTCAGTTTAAGTTTATATTAAAATCAGATATTATATAAAGAAATTAAAAATTAAAATTTTAGGATAAAATACCACTAAATTCCACATGATTATTAACACAAGGTCCACTTAGAAATGTAAATTTTAATCAAGTTTAAAGACATCAAAATGCCTGTGAAAATATGTTTTCAGAAAATGAAAACTCCTGTTTATATAATAACCTCCTTCATGATACATGATCTAACACTGGTTTTATTGCATATGATTTTGTAGTTAAAAAATATTCGGTTTATATTTGATAATTCTTTTTTTCATTATTATGTTTACATTGGTATTCAGCAGATTTTCATTTTATTATTTGTTATTGCATTGCATTTCTTAATCCTCTAAATGCCTTTTTAAAACAGAATGTCCCTTAGTGTTTTACTCCTGCCCTTTGACCTTGGCTCTGTTGAATCCATCACTGGATGGACACAGGAGGACACAGGAGGGCATCCTCTGGAATGATGGCACTTGGAACAAGTCTCTAAGTCACAGAGTTGATTGTAGGTTACTGGACAGTTCTTTCACTGTAGAGTTTGCTATTAACAAAGCTGAAGAAACAAACATTATCCAGTAAAAAAGGAAAGAAAAATAGCTTTATTTTCAACCATAGAAAATGCCAATTTTTAAGGAAATGTATTTATATGAACCCAAGAGCTAAAGGATCAACAGGTAATAGAGCAGACCATTAACTTTGGGTTATAGTGTATGTTGTGCTAAGGAATTCAGTTTGTTTCAAATTATTAACAATTCATTTTTCTACCAACCTTCAAAACCTAGACTGCAGATAAAGTTCATAGCATTTTTAGAAGAAAATATATCATGGCTTTAAAAATATCTAGATTCTCAGGTCAGCAGTAAAGTAGAGGAAATTACATCTGAAGCAAGACCCATATGGAGGTCACTATCAATTCTCTTGGATGTTTTTCCTAAAATTAAACTACAAATACTATAAATAATCGTTCATATAACTTGAAGGAAATATTGCTTACTTAATATGGTGACCTCTGAAGTGACATTCTAGATTTAAGTAGCACTTTATTCTCAGAAATAAGACCCAAACAACATCTTTGTGTTCAAGGGAAAAAATAAGATACTGTAGTGTCAAATAGAGCCGACTAAAAGGAATTTAATAGTAAGTCAAAAGCATTTACTTAAAGCAGAAACTCAGGTCTTCTTATCTAATAGGTTACTCTGCATACTAATACTTTATTATTCATTTTTTAAATTTATTTTTGTTTATTTTGTGAAGAGATATTAGTACACATAGCACATATAATTAAAAATCTCTAGGGACGCCTGGGTAGCTCAGTTGGTTAAGCATCCACCTGGTGATTTCAGCTCCGGTTGTGATCTCAGGGTTGTGAGATCGAGCGCTGCGTCAGGCTCTGTGCTGGGTGTGGAGCCTGCTTAAGATTCTCTCTCTCCCTCTCTCTCTTAAAAGAAAAGAAAAATCTCTAAAAGGTGTTTGTGGAAAATAAATCTCCCCCCCCCCATTCTTTCCCCAAGCTACATAGTTTTCCTGCCAGTGACAGACTCTAGTAAGACTGTTTCAGTACCCTTCCAGAGAGGTTCTATCCTATGTATCAGTATAGGGACATATGGCAGACAATCTTAGCACTGTACAATACAAGTGCACTCTCCGCATGGATCATACGGCCTTGAAGTAGGTAGGTCTGCTATCAACAGAAACACATAGTGACACGGATGGTAGCATAAAATACACCCTGTTCTGCATCTCTTTTTTTTCCACTTGCAATATTTTGGAAATAATTTCAAAGCACTCTTGGGGCGCCTGGGTGGCCTTCGGTTAAGTGTCTGCCTTTGGCTCACGTAATGCTCTCAGGGTCCTGGGATGGAGCTCAAGTCAAGTTGGGCTTGGACTCCCTGGTCACTGGGGAGTCTGCTTCTCCTTCTCCCTCTGCCCCTCCCCCCACTTGTGCATATGCTCTTTCTCTCTCTCTCAAATAAATAAAATCTTTAAGAAAAAGTACTCTATGTATAGTTACATTGTTTTTCAGGAGCTGTATTATATTCCAATTTATGGAATTATAAATTAATTATACTTTTATAATTTTTATAATTATTTAATCAACATTTATTAATAAGTACTTATTTGTTTTCTAAACACTTGATATTTAGAACAATGCGGCAATAAATTTCCTTATACGAATTTAATTTTGTACATATGCTGGTATATCTGTAGTATAAATTCCAAGAATTTTGTTTTCTAAAATAACTTATGAAATCATATTTTCAGCTTTTGATTTTTTTTTTTTTTTAGAGAAAGGGGGAGGGAAGGGCAGAGGGGGAGGGAAAAAGAGAATCTCAAGCAAGCTCCACGCTCAGCACAGAGCCTAACACAGTCTCCATCTCACAACCCTGATATCCTAACCTGAGCTAAAATCACTAGTTGGATGCTTAACCAACTGAGCCACCCAGGTGCCCCTTAATGGTTTTGAATACATGTCATATTTAGAAAGTCTTTTCTAAACTAAGAATATAAAAGAAATATCTCCAAATATCCTTTTCAGTGTTTTTATGACTCATTTTTCACTTTGAAATATTTTCTTTATTTCAAATATTTTTAAAGTGCAATCTGTTGTAGGACGCCAGTTTAATTGTTTACATATGTCTACTTGTTTGGCCCCCCAACATTTATCAAATCATGTATCTTTTCCTGATATTAAGATGATATTTTACTCTATTTTTTAAGATGATATCGTATTATTTTTTTATTTTTTTATTTTTTTTAGATTATTTATTTATTTATTTGAGAGAGAGGGAGCACAAGTGGGGGTGGGAAGGGGCAGAGGGACAGGGAGAAGCAGGCTCTCTGCTAAGTAGGGAACCTGAGGCAGGCTGGATCCCAAGACTTTGGGATCATGACCTGAGCCAAAGGTAGACGCTCAACTGACCGAGCCACCCAGGCATCCCTAAGATGATATTTTAAAACAGATAATGTTTTAATGCTTTTGAGATTATATGTGGAATTTCCATTTTTCCATTGATCTTTTTGTGTAATCATGTGCCATATAAAAATACAACCATGAATTTGTGATTTAATATATGATGGCAACATGTTTTCTTACTACCATTTTCTTTTCAGAAATATCTTTTTTTCCATGCTTCTCTATTAACTTACTTCCCTACTCATCCCCAATCCCATTGTTTATATAAGAAATATGATAACTCAGAGTAACTTAGTGGGATGGTTATTATTATTATTATTATGTTAACACTTTCTATTCAGAATATGGCATGACTTCTTTGTCCTCAGCAGGTTTAATATACACACACACACACACACACACACACACACACACACAGCAAATGCGCACATCCACACTTCTTGTAAAGTGTATCCCTTGTTATTTTTAATATATTTTTCATTATTCAAAGAATATTTATGCATCACATTTTTTTGTAGCAGACCCTGCTCTGGGCATCATTGGAGACTTATAATTAGAACAGAAGACAAGCCTCTGATAACTGGGCACTGCTTTCTTTAACATACCACAAGGCACCGTCTCTTCTATGCTAAGAGCAAATATAATTACTCCTGGATGATATTTTTTTATTTTTACTTATTTATTTATTTTTAAAGATTTTATTTATTTATTTATTTGAGAGAGAGAGAGAGTGAGAAGGGGGAGGAAGAAGGAAAGAGAGAATCTCCAGCAGACTCCATGCTGAGCACAGAACCCGACACGGGGCTCAATCTCAAGACCTTGAGATCAAGACCTGAGCCGAAACCAAGAGTTAGGCACTCAACCAACTGAACCACCCAGGATCCCCTGAATGATAGTTTTTTAAAAGCAATATTTAAATCATCTAAAATTATTTTGATGGAGAGGTCAGCCTTATTTAGATGCTCTGCTTTCCTGGTCTGCACAATTGCAGTGATTATTAATTAAGGAAGGGGATTTGCCAGTAGAGCAAACAAGCAAGGGAAAGAACTTCAATTGGTGAAAGGCAAGTGGAGATTAGAAATACTAAGAAAAAATTTAAAAGAGGAAAAAGATAACTATCAAATGATTATTGTATTTTTTTTAGTACAGGGAGAAATCAATTAGGAGATAAATTTGCGGTTGTTCCTCAACTCTTTATACAAGAAAGTCACAATAAAGTAATTTTCATTCCAGCCCAAACCCAGGAAACAAAGAAGCAAGTATATATGTATACCCTCCTGAACTCAGATGAGACTTAGATCCAATTAAAGCATATAGATCACTCAATAGTGTGCTAAAAGTACACACACATCTTACCTCAATTGTTCATAATAATTCTTCTTAAAAGATGGTTCTATTTAATACTTTAGGAAACTGAAACTCAAAAATATTTATGAATTCACCTGAAGACATCCAGTTAAGAGTCAAGGAACCAGCCTTCCACATCTAGAATTCGCTATTATATTCTAACATACTTGCTTTATCACATATTTTTCCATATATTCATCTCTTCGTCCATCAATTCATTTATTTTTGATGTTTTACAACGTAATTCAAAATACAGTGTGTCTTGCAAAAATACTTCACTGTCTATGTCTTCATTAGAGATCAATTGTTCATGCCTCTTTTATTTTGAACTTATAGTGACCTAACAATACTATTTGATAGGTGTAACCTTGACTCCCATTAAGATATAGAACATTACTATCATTCCAGAAAGCTTCCTTGTTCTTTTCCCGTCAATCCCCACCCCGAGGCAACCACTGTTCTGATTTTTTTTCATCCATTTAATAGCTTTGCTTATTCCAGAATATCACATGAATGAAAGCATACACTATGTATTCTGTTGCATAAAGTTTCTTTCATACAGTGTCTTTTAATATTCATGCATTTTGTGTGTATATCAGCAGATCCTCTTTTTTTATTGCTGAGTAGTAAACTATCGTATAAATATATCATTATTTATCCATTCTTTTATAGATGCACACCTGGAATGTTTCTAGTTCTTGTTTTTTTATGATTGGAGCTGCTATAGACTTTTTTTTTAAAGATTTTATTTATTTATTTGACAGAGAGAGAGATAGCAACAGCAGGAACACAAGCAGGGGGAGTGGGAGAGGGAGAAGCAGGTTTCCCGCTGAGCAGGGAGCCCGATGCGGGGCTCGATCCCAGTACCCTGGGATCATGACCTGAGCCGAAGGCAGACGCCTAACGACTGAGCCACCCAGGCACCCTTAGACTTTTTTGTAAACTTCATTTTTAAGGACCAATTTTCATTTTTCTTGATAAATATTTAGGATTAGAATTGCTGGGTCATAGTGTAGTCATATGGTCATACCATGTTATACCCCCACCAGCAATGGATCAGGGAAAACCCAGAGTAGTACAGCATAGAGTAACAATCATAACTGCCATCCTATGTGCATATTTTCCAAGTTAACAGACCCAAACCTATTCTCATTGTTCATTTAATGACTTCTCATACAGCTGTTTGTATATATATACATTACTGTTTCTTCCACACAGGATGCCTGTGAACATATCCCTGCCCTAATGCCATATGGCCCAAAGAGAGGAAACTGTTTCTTGATTACTCTTGCCCACTGGTTCTCTACCCCATGGGCTTGCAGTTTTGCTCCCCATGGAACTTATAACAATGAGTGGAGATATGTTTGACTGTCACACGTGTGGGGGAAGGTCTACTAGTATCTTAGTTGGTAGAGGCCATGGATGCTACTAAATACCCTACAATGCATAGGACAGCCCCCCCATCTCAATAGTGCAGATGTTGAAAATTCCTTTCTAGCCTTAGTATTATTTCTTCATAATTTCCTGTCTCAACATGTCCTCTTCTCAGAAAGATTGACATTGAAAACATGTGCGGTGTCAGGGAATTCCACACACATATACAAACCATCCCACACTAGACAGAATCTTGATTTAGTGTCGCTCTTTGTTCCTCATGAAACAAATTACTTTGGAAGCCTTTCAACATCAGTACATTTGGGGTTATTCCAAATTAACATCAGCGATGGCATTTAATTCTTTTTTAATGTCCCTTCCTCTGCCATGAAATAAAGAACATGCCCTTTTATCTCTCTGTAGTTCCCTTTGTCCTATCTTGTCTTCAACTGGAAACAACTGTTCAAAAGAGAATATAAATAATTTTGCAGCTAAAGCATCTCTTTGTATCACAAGACCATCTACATTTGTATAAAGCTGAGGAACAGTTCACACT
The DNA here is from genome assembly GCF_002201575.2 of Neomonachus schauinslandi. Taxonomy (NCBI): domain Eukaryota; kingdom Metazoa; phylum Chordata; class Mammalia; order Carnivora; family Phocidae; genus Neomonachus; species Neomonachus schauinslandi. Next base: position 42,730,446 of record NC_058403.1, on the reverse strand, counting down.
CTTACAATATTAAGAGCATACTCTTCTCCCAATTCAGCTCTCAGAATGAAAGAATTGGGCACAACACTAAAAAGACATTTATAAAATAATACTGAAGTTCTTAGTTTATATTAACACAGTGACATCACAGATTTTTTTTTTCCCAAGCAAAGTAAATCTTGCTCTACATTCCTTTAAAGGGACGAATCTAGTGGTTTTTATCGGAGAAGATGAATGTATCCCAAAGTGGATTTTGGTATGTTTGCTCTTTCAAGACCAGCACTACTTACAACACCCTAATAATCTATGCTGATTCCTGATCCCACTCAATTTTATCAATTTGTCATTCTTTGTTGGAAAGAGTGCTTTGACTAGAAAACAGGTGTGCCAGCAATACCCTGCTGATTCTCCGCAGTCAGTATTCTTTGGGATAATGAGTGGGTTAGATTGTCAAAAATGAGCGTGCATCTCAGAGGCTGGATGTGGAATTGTTTCCATCAAAGGCATTAACCAGGCATTTAACAGCCTGATGGACTATCCTTTTAGATCTGAATGTCTGCCTCTCTAGTTTAACTTAAAAATCAACTATTGAGCCACTTACCCTGCTAAGCACTCCACTAAGAGTAGAGAATAAAAATTTTACAGGCTGTAAATCTAAAATCTCTTCTTGATCCCTAATTCTGACTTCTGATGTTTGTGAAAATTGCTTAATAAAACTAATTTCAGCCTTTTCTGTTTTATTGCCACTCATTTTCTGAGCTCTGACTTTCTAATTTGAAAACTTATTCTAACTATCCATCTTGATTTGTTTGTTTGATAATTTATCTTGGAATTTCAAACCCTGGGGCATAATCTGCCTTCAGTTAACACTGACTCTTCAGGAGAGCCACTAGCATCTTTTTCTTTTTTTAAAGATTTTATTTATTTATTTGACAGAGAGAGACACAGCGAGAGAGGGAACATAAGCAGGGGGAGTGGGAGTGGGAGAAGCAGGCTTCCCGCCGAGCAGGGAGCCTGATGTGGGACTCGATCCCAGGACCTTGGGATCATGACCTGAGCCGAGGGCAGACGCTTAACCGACTGAGCCACCCAGGCGCCCCTAGCATCTTTTTCTTAAGTTGCTACAGTAGTCCCCCCTTATCTGCAAAGGGACCCTCAAGATCCCTTGTGGATGCCTGAAACAGCACATGTTATTCAGTTTTGATATTGCCGATTTTATATTAGACTTACATGCTTTTAACTAGCTAGGTCCTGCTCAGTTTTATTATGATTCACAATCACTTACCTTAAAAAAAAATGACGTAGAAAATAGATGATGGATGTGGAAATAAGTACAGCTTTTTTGCGTTTTAAGTGTGTTCTCTGAAATTTTGCTTCAGAAAAGAATTAGCATTATTATATGTTGCTAGCCTCCTTGGAGGATGGCAGCTTGATTAGCAACTCTGTCTCCATTTATAATTTAAAATTTGACAAAAGAGTCAGTGAAAATTAAAAGAAGTGTTAACAATAGATTCCCTTTTACAAAAGAAAAGGCAACAGTTTCCACAGAAAGGATGACAACCTAAGACACTAAATATTTTTAGCAACAGGTAACTATGAGACTCTTCTCTAAGGCAAAAGAATTTCCTGACCAGATAGATAGTAATGAATTTCAGATAGAAGACTCAAGAGAGTCTAAAATTAATTTCGTGTAATCTGAACGTGACCTCAACCATTAATTAGTTGAAAGCAAAAGACCTTTAGCAAAGGATATTAGGAAAGGAATCTAAATGAGTAATAAAGAACATTTATCTTTCATATATATTCTTTGTATTCTAGAATTCCACTCATGAAGTGACTTCATCTTTAATGTTAAGTGTTTAGTAATTCACTTTGTGGGAACATTAAAAAAAAAAGTCTAATGTGTGTTATATGCATAATTTCCATTCAAGGTAACTTATTTACAAAACAAGAAGCATTCTAAAGTACGTATATTAATAACAATTACAAGTAGTTAGCAATTATCGATTGCTTACTTTAGGCTCAGCACTGTTCCAAATGCTTCATGTGTATTCATATTCACTTTTCACCATAATCCTTGTGATAGGCATGAATACAACATGTAGTTTACAAATTAAGACTGTGAGAATCACCGCGATATAAGGTGGGATTCTGGGAAAAGCTGATGTTGAGCATTGTTCTTTACACAATGAAAGAGTTTGATTTGGAAAGCCTATATATTCTAAATATAAGATGATATCACTTTAGTTATGTTATTTTTTGGTTGTTTTGCAAATGATCATTTTTTAATGATTATTTGAAATTATCATTAATTTATAGCATTAATTGTTCTCATATGAATTTATTTTATTTTTTGTATGAATTTAAAGAAGTCAATTTTGAAAATAACATTTCCTGTGAATTTGGGTAATATAATGCCATAATTAATAAAAATATTTTATTTCAAGAATGCAAGTCTGACTTTTGATAGATTCAAATTTTAAGAACTGACAAGATAATCTACCGCTAGTTGACAGTGATATCCTTAGTTTTGGCTCTATTACCTAGTTAACAATTTTAAGCAGTAGGCCTGATTTATTTATAGTCGAGACATTTTAATATAATTAAAATTAAAATAGATGTATAGAGCAATTTTAAATTAAAAAAAGTCAAAGCACATTTCATTAATTTTATCACCACCTTCTGATTCCTCATTTTAATCGAGTTTCACTTTTTTTAGTAAACAAATCCTTAGTTGGTCTTTGCCTAATGAGATGAGGGATCAAGGACATCCCACTCTCTCCTAACTGTCTGGACTGACTGACTCATGGTTTGCAGAAGAGTGCAGCCTCAGGTAATTCTCCAGTACTGTCTGGACTGACTGACTCATGGTTTGCAGAAGAGTGCAGCCTCAGGTAATTCTCCTGTAGTCTCTTTGTTTAGCATCGGTTGGGGGCTGGGTGTGTACCTGCTGGGATACCTCTAGCTGTGATCTGTGCAGGGGGCAGAGAGGATTGTATTGAGAGGACAGAGAAGGACAGGAGAGAAAGCCAGGTAAGGTGAAGAGGACCACTTCTCTAGTGCAGTGGTCTTGCTTTTACGAATATCTACGCACTTGGTAGAAAGAACAATGTGTTATATGGATTTTCTTTTACTCACCTTTAACTCTTCATGCTTTTCCCTAAAGTGGCTTTTTCAAAGCTCTCACTGTCTTCTCAGATCCCCTAATTCAACTCACTTCATGTATATGAGCTTCTGACTCAGTGTTCTGTTATTTTTTAATTCAACATTTCATGCAAACAAAGAACCATAGGTGCCAGTATAACAAATACTTGTACCCACATAGAGTTTAATAACTAAAATATTACAGATAGAGCTGAAGTTTCCTTTGTTTACACATAATTGATCCCATTCCCTCGCATTATTTTAGAGATGACTGTTACTCTACATTTGGTGTCTATGACTCCCATTCTGTTTGTATAACTTTAAACTATACAACATAAAAATATTTGGCATTATTTTGCATGTTTATAAACCTTATGTAAATGGAAATCTGATATGTATGAATTTTGCCCCTTGATATTTTTATACGACATCACTGTATTTTAAGACATTTTTTTATGTTACATATAATTCTAGTTTATTATTTTCTGGATTACACTTTCAACTATTTGTCAACACATACATTCACATGGCAGGGTTTCTCTAGCGTATATATCTAACAGTATATTTGCTGGATTATAGAATAGATTTTAAGCTTCACATTATTAAATATTATTAAGTGGCTTCCCAAAGTGTTTTTACTCTATTTTACTTTCACTTCTATGAACAATGTTGCTCTACATCCATTCTGAAATTTTATATTGGTGAACTTTTCTATTTTTGTTTAGAGTGGTGGATATGAAATGCTATCTCACTATAACTTCAATGCATTTCTCTTTGACTATTACTTAGGTTTTACCTGTTTTCAAACTTTTCTTGGCTGTTTTCTCTATAACTTGCCCATTTTTATCTTTTGTTCTTTTTTGTACTTGGATTGTAATTAATTTGTGGAAATTAATTATTTATTTTGTAACCAACCCTTTTTTCTGAGAGGTTTCTATCTACATATGTATACTTCTGTATATACATATCTAGCATCTACCATCTACGTATATCTATATGTGTCATAAATATTGTCTCACAAATCTACTAATTTTCACTGTGTTTTGTGTTTTGGCCAAGATTTATATTTTAATTTACTCTTATTCTCATCCAAGATTCTTTTTTTTTTTAAGTTTTTATTTAAATTCCAGTTAGTTAACATACAGTGTAATGTTAGTTTCAGGAGTACAATATAGTGATTCAACACTTCCATACAACACCCATTGCTCATCACAACAATGCACTCCTTAATCCCAATTACCTACTTAACCCATTGCCCCACCCATGTCCCCTCTGGTAACCATCAGTTTGTTCTCGATAGTTAAGAGGCTGTTTCCTGGTTTGTCTCTCTCTCTCTCTTTTTTCTTTTACTCGTTTGTTTTGATTCCTAAATTTTACATATGAGTGAAATTATATGGTATTTGTCTTTCTCTGACTTATTTTGCTTAACATAATATACTCTAGCTCCATCTACATCATTGCAAATGGCAAGATTTCATTCTTTTTGATGGCTGAGTAATATCCCTGTGTGTGTGTGTGTGTGTGTGTACCACTTCTTTATTCATTCATCAGTTGATGGACATTGGGCTCTTTCCATAATTTGACTATTGTTGATAATGCTGCTATACACATCAGAGTGCATGTGACCCTTTGAATCATTATTTTGTATCCTTTTGTATCCTATACCTAGTAGTAATTGCTGAATCACAGTGTAATTGCTGAAAATTGCTACTTTCAACTTTCTGAGGAATCTCCATACTGTTTTCCAGAGTGGCTGCACCAGTTTACATTCCCACCAACAGTGCAAGAGGGTTCCATTTTCTCCATTTTAGTTATCATTTAGGTATCCGATTACAGTTGCAAACACTTCATATCCTAAGGATTATCTGTGTTTTTACAATGAAGAAAACCAAAAGTAAATTAATTAAAATTTTTGTCATTTCAGGACTTGGTTGTCAATCTTTCTACTCCATCTCTTCTTATACAGCCAACTTTGTGGGAGCTCCCAGAGTACATTGTCCTTCAATCCTTCATTCATCCATTCACCAATACATGGAAAGAGGCCTGGCTAGAAGGAAAGAGCAGAGAGAAAATAGCAACAGATAAATGAAGTGACTTTGAAATTCATTTGCTCTTTCTATATTTTACCTAGCATTATAGAATCAAAATGATAGCATCATTACTGGTGGTGTAGATGGATATTATTTGGAGCTATAGAAGATACAGACCTTCTAATAGACCTAGTGGACCTTCCATTCACTATTTCCCCACATACCTATTAACCTCATACAAGCCCACTGGAGCTCTGGACACTTGGTAGAGTGGTGGTAAAAAACAATTGACTACATGGAGCACTGGGTGTTATGCACAAACAATGAATCATGGAACACTACATCTAAAACTAATGATGTAATGTATGGGGATTAACATAACAATAAAAAATAAAAAAAAAAACAATTGACCATCTTCACTGGGTGAAGAACTTCAGAGGAAATGATCTAGTACCTCTGAACTTAGGCACTCCATAAGTTTCTGAGGGCTTACTACTTTCTAGACACTATTCTTGAGGCTGAAAATATCCAGATATAAGATATATTATGTAATATATATTATATGTATTAGTCTAGATATAACATATATATTATATCTAGATATAAGTTTTTTCACTTAAAAACTTAAATCTAGGGGCACCTGGGTGGCTCAGTCGTTAAGCGTGTGCCTTCGGCTCAGGTCATGGTCCCAGGGTCCTGGGATCGAGCCCCGTATCGGGCTCCCTGCTCCGCGGGAAGCCTGCTTCTCCCTCTCCCACTCCCCCTGCTTGTGGTCCCTTTCTCACTGTACCTCTCTCTGTCAAATAAATAAAATCTTAAAAAAAAAAATTAAATCTACTTGCAAAAGTAAACTAAAATATTCAATTACAGTTTTGTGGTTAAATTCTATTGTAAAGTTTTATATTAGAAACAAATGATGGTTCAAAGCCAGAACAGAAAAACCTTTTTAAAAGAGTCCCAGAAGGTTCTCAAAGGAAATCATGATTAAGCTGAATCTTGAAGGCTTAGTGGGAATTTTTTTTTTTTTTTAACAAAAAGGGCAAGAGTGAAAAGGAGAGAGGACATTTCTAACAGAAGTGAAAACATATACAGACAGAGAAGCATTTGACTGGAACATCCTCTCAGCCAGGGAGGAAGACATAACCTTCAGTAGAGTAGACAAAGAAACAAAGTAATAATCCTTTTTTGAAGTTGCATGATAAAGTGAAATTAGAAAAAAATCTACATTCAAAGTCAGATAAAAAAAGAATAAACAAGCCAGAGTAGAATTACAAAATGGATCTAATATCAGTTAATCAAAACAAAAGAAAGAAATTTCAACCAGCACTTATCAAATGTAAGGTTATAAGGTAAGGAATCTAAAACCAGGAAGGCAAAAACTTGAGCAACAGCCCACTGGTCTCTTTAAAATCCTAGTTAAGAAATGGTACACATATTTTCTGCTTAATTTCTTTGGAGAGAACATATCACAAGGTTCTGTGTGTGCAAAGAGAATATTTTTCTCCTTTCAAGGCAGTTTCCTCCCACCAATTCCTTAATTTGGGGAGTTGGAACACAAATTGTTAATGGAAGTTAATCATCTCTACCATACCACCTGGCTTTATATTTAATCTTGTTTGGGTCTCTTTCCTGTTTGAACATAAGTTTCACAAAATCAAGGACTCAGTCAATGAATACACTTTATTTTCATTTCAACCCATCAGGCTGATTCAACCATATTTTATTGGGTACTTCACTAGGTTAAACCTATTTCTCATTTAAAAAATCATTATTGATATGTATCTAAAAATTTCCATTCAAAGTAGCAATTTGGTCTTTAGAACAATAGTATGATGAGAAGCACATGGTGTTTAAGCCATTATTATTTCAAATGATATTTTGCTTATATGCAAAGGCATTTTATAGTCACAAGTAGATGCTTTGCAACATACATAGATGATTCTAAATCATTTTTATAAGCTGGGCCTTTAAATTCTAGTTCTCACTTTTCTAACTCTAGGGCTCCCGTATGTGTTTTGTTATTGTTGTTGTAAATATATACAAAAGAATTAGTAAAGCTTAAATTTTTAGTATGTGCATTTCCTCCCATGTAACAAATTTAACTTATAATCTAGCCACCTTGAAATCTTTAAGAAGAAATTACAGAAACATTAAATTTAAATTATTTATATCACATATCAAAAAAGGAAGTAAGTCTTAACTTGACAAGTTGTTTTAATCTAGGAATATCCAGGAATCTTGCATGGTTTAGGAAAAGATATATTCATAATTAAAAGCAATGCACATGTCTTTTAAACATGAGTGAATCTGTTACTCATACAAATATAATGTGATTGAATTTGGGTATATTTAACTTATTTACATTCCTTATTAATGTAATTAATACAAAATGAATAATTATTTTAGTGGACATAATTATCTCCACTTATAAAATTTTATATTAAGGTTTCTATAAAAAACAATATTTGAGGTGAACTGTGCACTCAAGGTGTTCAGGATTGCTTCTTCACTAAAATACAATGTACTTAATACATCTAATTACAGAAAACTAGTTAAATCATTTAAACAATACTTTTACAATGAACAATTTTAAAATAAATGCAGACTCTAAGGGTCTTCTTTGGCTGGTTCTGATTCAAAATATGACAATTTAAATTAAGAGTTATATAATATGATATAATAATATAATATAATTAATATAATATAATTAATATAAAATATAATATATAATAACACCGGTCAACAGGAACAGCCATTTTTAATTCAGTGTTTAAACCGTCTATGTAGAGCTCAGAGTAGAATGTTCTAAAAGCCTTAGAACAGACTTCAGTTATGCAAATGATTAGCTTTAAAATGTGCTCTTCCTTGGGGAAGGGAGTGGGGGGGGATGGGTTGAATGGGTGATGGGGATTAAGGAGTGCACTTGTGATGCACAGGGTGATGTCTGGAAGTCTTGAATCACTATATTGTATACCTGAAACTAATAAAACACTGTATGTTGAAAAAAAATGTGCTCTTCCTTTTAAACACCTTTATTCATCTGTGTACACACTATTTTACCACTTACCAAGCTGTTTTGATGTTTTCCTTCCATATGTCTGCTTCTCCACACTTCACTCTAACCTCCTTGAGGACTGTCAAAGTCAATGGATGAATAATCTTTGTTCCTTAAGTAACCAGCTCTTTCTAGCCTGAAAAATATCTGCAGAACTAAACTAAACTACATCATAGGAAGAGAAGTTACTTTGGTGGTAGGTGCTTCATAGTTTCAAGAAAAGATGACTCAGAGGGAAGGGGGTGGTTTATTGAATTACACCTCAGGAAAAAAAAAAATCAGACAGGAAGTCCCAGGAGACTGTAAAATCTCGTAATAGAGTCAGGCATTTAAGAAAATGGAGCAAAAACTGAGACTTTGGGAAGGATTCTTTGTTTTTATAAATTTCTCATACTTCTTATTTTTATTCCCTATGTGTTTTCCTGTAGTGATTAGAAAAAGACCAAAAACCTAAAAAACAAACAGGATTTTTGCCTATTTGTAAAGAAAGCAAAGAAGTATGACACAAAGAGTGTTTCACAGCAGAGGTTTTGCAAATTGTATATCATAGAATGCCCTTCAGGGCCCATTTGGAAACCACTGAGGCTAAGGGTGCTGAGCCCTAAGCTTCCCACTCCAACCTCTTCAATATATTTTTACTTGCTGAAGTTTGTGGTAAGACTTCATTTGAAGAAAGAATTCCAGGGCTTTAAATTTTGAAAACCACTATTCTTAGTGAAGGCAAGTGATTCTGTTTTCTATAACATAAAAAATAATTTGCTCTTAGTATTTCTTTTTCTTTCCCTTAAGTTATTTCTTCTCCTCCAGAACTCGTTATTATTTATGAAAAGACAGAAAGAAAGCTTATATGCAGTAAACACTTCACCTTTAAGTTCCATTAAGTGAAAACTTTCCCAGTATATGAATTTTTCCAAATTGGTGATAAACATTAAATAACTACGTGAAGATTTAATAAAATTTTATCAGTTTCACATGAATAGTGGGATCTTTATTTAGTCATTTGTTTGTCATATATTATTACAGCACTGTCAAATTACACAAACTTTATTCAACAGACACAGAACATTTTTTAGCAGTTACTTAAAGGGTTTTGAAATTATACCCTAAATAAAATTGGTTCCTATCAGTCAATTTTTATTAGCCAACACAAAAAGGTTATCTCATTTTAAGATATCATGGTTTCTTAAAAGGGAAAACATCATATTTTTTGAAAAGTATTTGAGAAAAGTGTATCTTAAGATCTTAGTAGAATTAATCTTCTGCAGTACCCTCCAGGCACATGGTATGTAGAGTGCAAATAACATAAGTTCATGAATACTGAGTTCATTTATAAGATAAATAGAAAATATGCTCTCCACAAAATTAGAAATCTGTGAGAATGCAGTAAATGGATGATCCATGACAAAAGAAATACAATAGATGGTAATATATGAACTCCTATAAGTTGTTTTTTAGGGGTTCTCCCCAAAAGCTCTATAATTTGTCAAGACTGTCTACTGTTCCATACAACTTGTCAATATCTTCAAATGAATAGATGGCATCTACAAGTGCTGATGGCATATTTACAGATGAGAAAATTAGAATATTGCAAAGTCTTTCCATTGTTCCTTCCTTCAAACTAAACCTTGAAGATTTTTCAGATTACATAACCACTCTTTTATCTTAATTTATTCTTTAAAGCCCAGGGTAACAAGAAGGGAAATTAATAACAATGTAAACACACTATGTACGAAACAATAATAGATAAATTTCTCAAATGTCTATCTTCCTTTAACTTTCCCCCTGAAAAGCAAACAAATTTTAAAAAAATTAAAGGGGGTTAGTTAAACAAAAAAACAAAACATAAAAAATGTTCCTAGCTACACATATTAAATGAGAACAAACTGTCCTCACATAATGAGCACTGTCAAAAAGAAATTTCTTTGATGATGGAAAAATGTCTGTCTCTGCATGTGCTGTGAACACTTGAAATGTGCCTAGTGCAACAGAAAAATTGAGTTTTCAGTTTATTTTAATTCATTTTAATTTAGATTTAAATACCCACCTGTGGCTAATTGCTACTGTATTAGATGGTATATAGATAGATATTGTGTGAGCCAATATCTATCATCCATTTTTTGGAGGCCAAAAAATATCTCAAAATAGCTGTGTTTCTACAAATCATGCAAAGAAATTTTTTGCTTTTGGCCTGATTCCCTTTCTTCTGATTGCTTTATAGCCCTTTTTTTTTTTTTTCCCCATGTTATCCATTGCCCTGATCACATTTCTGTTGAGCACTCTAAGGTTCTCTCTAAGTGCTCTCTAAGGTCCAGGCTTGAGTTTATCCCTCTGGTTCTCTTTAATCCCATCTACCCTGGACAGCTCATAGCGCATGATAGAAACACAATAAACAGACATTGAATAATATATATGTATAAAAGAATATGAAAAGTAAATGAAAGACTGGTATCCTGTTTATCTTTTAACTTATTTTTCTAAGAATTAAAAGTTTTGTCTAAAACTGATTTAGTTTCTATAAATATATATACACATATGCATATGTATTATATATTTAAGTATAGCACACATATAGTATTAGACATTCAATGTCCTTAATTCCTGGAAATTTCTCTCTCTCTCTCCATATATATATATATACATATATATATGTGTGTGTGTGTATATGTATATATACATATATATATATATTTGTCTCAAAAAATGGGAATAGAACTTGTAATTTGAGATTATTTACAATATAATTTATTAATACTTTCCAGAAACATAAACATGACATACTCACACAATAAGAAAGATATTTCTGAATTCCTGACACATAAACATACAGGCACATAATTTATAACTTCAATTCTACAACTTAAGCTGTGTGTCAATGGTAAACACAGAAACATTTAAAAAAAAATCACACAACCAGTTATCAAATAGCTGTTTTAATTTCTGGTGAAATGAAATCCTTAAGTGATTTGAGCTCAAAACAGAAAAATATACAAGCAGATAAAGAAGGCTAACACACCAGATTCTCTGTGGTTTCTCACCCAACAGAAAATAGATGTCTACAACAAACAGAGCTCAACATATGGTCAGATCATAATACCAAATCTTCAGTCATTGCTGCCACTAATGCCAAATAAAGTATCAGTTGTAAATGAACCAAAAAGTATAAAAACACCAAAATACAAAAATAATAGAGAAATACTAAAATTAGAAAAACAAAATCATCAAAATTCTATTTCCCCTTTGGACAGAGGCTGGAAAAGATGTTACTTGATTCTAACAGCCCATGAATTGCACCTCTGTGAAGATACAGTTTATTGTGGTTAGTCAGATCAATTTACTGGTCATCTTGGTGGGATTTCAGACTATTAAAAGATAAATTTCCTGGAAAAGGAAAAAACCACAGATCTTATAAAAATATAAAACCCAAAGGGAATGAAAAGTGCAGAGCTTCTATAGAACCAGATAACTCTGAAAAATATACACTGAACAACGAAGGTTTTCAATAAAGGATAATTTTTCTTCTGCCCGTTACCTTTTTTTTTTTTTTTCCCATAAACCTTGGCTCTGCTGTGCAGGACACTGGCTCTGGAAGAAGCCATCCCATTCTCTGGAGGAAAAGAAATTCAGGACAGACCCTGCCCTAGTGCTCAAGATCTACAAGAGATTTGATGATCAAATCTCTTCCTGTGTACTTCTACTGACTGACAGGGATCTGATTTTAACTCAGATTGATTACTGGAAATACGATTTGACTACTCGCCTCACCGTGTAGGTTGTCATTGTTTGTCTGGGTCTTTTACCACCATGCAACTGTCCATAAAATCAGATTTCTTAGAAATCAGTAACAGACAAATTGAAACCAAATTTATTACATTAATCACTTTGACATTATAATTTGGTTGTGTGGTAACCCCTTTCATCATTCCACAATCATGGTTTGCTCCCCTCTTTACTGCTCCCAACATCCATGTGTAAATAGACCATAGGGTTGCATACCCATTGGCTGTGATTGAAGCAGAACTCTAGTCTATTAAAGTCTTTATTTTACAAATGAAGAAAATAGTTAAATATTAAAGAAAAAAAGACTATTAATTTTTTTTCAGGACAATAGTTGCAATTAAAAGATATTTGGTTTGTTTTACAATAGTTCATGCACTATAATAAGCACTGGAATAGACATTTAAAAGAAGTTATTCTTTCATCGTTTGAAATGGTGTTATTATGTAAGAAAGACATAAACATAAATAGTAAGTAAAATAAAGAATAAATTCAATGTACCATAAATGTCTAGTGCTAATTTCATTCCACATTTCTCAAATTATTGCATATGAGAATACTGGCCCCTAAAAAGCTGACAAAAATATTAAAAATCATGGCTACTAAATGACAGCCGAAATCTGCAACAAATGTTGTGGTTCTGACTTATTCTCATAAATTTACACTTACTTCTTTAATTTCAATATTTCAATAATTGGAAGTCATAAATGCCCAGTGCAATCATATTTTTAAACATGAGAGCCAAACATGGCCTAATTTATACTGATCAAATTATAACATTTTATATTGAAAATGACATATTTAAGCAAATACATTTTCTTGAATAAATACGTTTCTTTGTAACAATGAATTATGACAAGCACAGCTATTATGATTCTGAATTATACTGTAGCTATATCATATAGTACACATTGACCTCTGAGAATTAGAAACTAATCATTGCATTTGCTTAATGTTATGAATGCTGATTTTTACTTTATTTAAAACCAGATATTTATAGAAATTTAGGTTTTACTGTCATTGTGTCCTTACAATTTGTAGATTCCACAATGAAATTCTCTAATGCAGTTTACTGAGCATTATTTATAATGCCTACTATAATCTCAGTCAAAAAGATGGTGGTAAATTCACAATAAAATGCATATAAAAGCTGATTGTTAATATAATATTTAAAAACTCAAGAATCATGTACGAGGTGAATAAAAAAGGATAATTTGTATTAGAAACCAAGATTAAGCATATTTTGCTTTATTCATTTTCTCTGGGTTTCTTAAGAACAATGGGGAAGGAAAATTAATAGATTATATAGATGCTATTATCAATTTTAATGAACATATTTATTTTTCAGGATAGACAAACATTTTTATATTTGATAGTGAACTCAAAGAGAAATATACTGTGTTAATTTTATTTAGAAGTTTTTAAACAATATATAATGGACTATGTGTTTAATCACAGGTTTATAAAAGATTCATAAATATTCCACTGAGGTTTTTTTATAACTTCTGATAATATCTGTGAGCATATTAAATTATGATTCTATGGAGACATGTTCCTAAGCTTATATAGTATAGATAAGTATTTTTGTTTGTGATCTAATTTATTAGAATGGCAGATTTAATTTAATACAATGGAAGAATTGATGGTTAGCATGACTATTTGGCAATTCTTTTTCAGGGATCATTTGTTTCTAGGTGCCATTGCAAGCATGCTTTATGATTCAGTAGTGGTATTTCCATTAACATCTTATAGTAAGGCTATATGTTCTAATAGAAAACTGTTACTGATTCATAAATACGTACTTAATTATTATCTAATAATACCAATGTGATAAAAATAAAGTGGTCCCTCCATTGAGCCTACTCTGTTGTCCCAAAGGACAACAAATATTTCTACAGAAATGTCTACTTCTGTTTTTCTTTAGTTCAATTATTTTCTCCACAAATATAATGCTTATGATGGACCTTATAGGACCATTTATTTTATTGTTTTTTAATACTATCTGTTTTTCCCTTCAAAATTTGTTTTGTTGACCTTTTATTTACCAGTTCTTTCATTAATAGCCATACTCTACTGTGGGTGGTTAGACTAATGGCTCTCTTTGAAACTCTCCAGATAGTCCCTGGAGGTTACCTTTTCTGGACGTGCCTGAAAGTCATCCTCCTGAAGGTCTGTGTTCAGTGATTTACTCGTGCACTGACTGCCTATTTGGTGAGCTACAAACACCCATTTCCTTATCTCAAGATGGGAAAGACTCAGGAGCTCCCTGTGAGGTAATAATATAGCTGAATTTCACCTGAAACCACATTCTTAAGAAGTTCTTTTCTTTATTCTGATTCCCTACTTCCGAAATCAATTACTTCTCCTGAGAGTACTCCCTCAATAAATCCCAAACAAACAATTTCCATTTTAGGCTCTGAACCTACTGAATCCAACTTAAGACATTAATGTTCTGGAAGATTTGACTGTATTTCTCTGTTACCATTTTCACTCTGTTATGGTGCATTTTTCCTACATCAAGCAGAGTTATCTTTCAAAAAATAAAATCTGAGCAGTCATTTCTCTAATTAAAATCCCATTACAATGAGAATAACATAAAAAGTCCTTACCATGGTTTATAAATATTGATAAATCTTGGCTCTGGTTAATTATCTGCACTAATTTCCTATTAGTATTTTAATTCTTAAAACCCTATCTATAAGTGTTGTCTTGTTGCATCTGAAAAATAGGAAGCTTATTCTTGCCTCGGCTCATTTGCATTATACTTGGTGAACTATTTCCCAGGGTTTTGCCTCTTTACGTCTCCCTGTTTATTTCTCAGAATGCCTTCTCACCCCTTAGATCTCTCCATAAATGTCAACACTTTAGAGTGGACTCACTTGAGTGTGATATGTATCTAACTTATTCCCTTATATTCAGTGATGTCTTTCTCATATTCCTGAATTTTTACTGTAATTATCACTTTTTAACAGAATAGTTGCTCCGGTTTATTGTTTATTATTTATCTCTTTATTAGAGTGTTGTGAACATTTTATTTTACTTATATGATATCCCTAAATCCCCATCAGTGCTTTATCCATGTAAACAACCAATGCATTTTGTGGAATAAAATGATTGCTCATTAACTAAGTCACTCAAGTAGATTTTAAATGTTTAAAAAAGTTTTAAGTTAGAGTCTTGAAACCTGAGATAATTTTTCAGCCTGCCCATATTAACTTTTTTCATTTTCATTATAACCATCCTTCTTGCTTTTGCATTACAACTTGTATCAATCATATGGGGACATGGAGGAAACATAATTTATTCTACTTGTAGAAATAAATATGATTATACTGGTAATGTGGGTAGTACTTGTGTATCCACATACTATATAAAGAATGTTAAATTATGATCTGTAAAAAACATTTTTGTTGTTAAATTCAATAGTCATAACTTTCCCCCTTACCACTTCAGTAAAAATATCTGTCAGCATTTGCCTACTTTATTTGTAAGTATTAGTTGGAAGTAAAATCCATTTATTATTTCATCAATTCATAATATCCCCATATTTGAGGAACAAAAAAATCTTTCTATAGGAACATCTGCTGTTCTTTGGTTCATTTATTTTCTCCATAAATATAGTAATTATTATGATAA
Organism: Neomonachus schauinslandi; assembly: GCF_002201575.2. NCBI lineage: Eukaryota > Metazoa > Chordata > Mammalia > Carnivora > Phocidae > Neomonachus > Neomonachus schauinslandi. Next base: position 42,714,828 of record NC_058403.1, on the reverse strand, counting down.
ATAATTTACAATGCCACTGATTTAATTGTTTCTAGATAAATTTTTTCCTTTGAAATATATTTTTCTGACTTGACTGTTTAAGATGCCAAATTGATTCCTATACATGATATCCAGTCACTACAAAATTAGTAAAATGACAGAGAAAGTGAATACTTGAAAATACATGATAATATCATATACAGTCAAGAGAAATTGGGGAACACTTACTCTTTAGCATGATTTTGTCTGTATAACTACTTTTTTCAGGTTCAGGTAACTTTTCCCTTCTCATCACCTTTTAATCTTAGGAGTGATAACGACTCCAGAATGTTACAATCCTGGGGGATTGTGCCATTCCTTGTTGCTTTTCCTAAATCCTGCCTTCGCCTTAATAACTAATTTCTTTACTAAGTTATATTAAATTTATCTTATTTGAATGTGCCATCTGTTTCTTGCCTGGATTCTGTTATGTTATTAAAGTGACACTCTTTGAAATAATGGTAATCATATTTCCTCACCAACATGCAATAAAAGTAACCTAATAACAAAGTTATTAAAATAAACATTTAGAAATAAAAATACATTTCAGAATAATGTTTGAATCAAAGAGAAACTGGGGAGCCCGAATGGCTCAGTTGGGTTAGCGTCTGACTCTTGGTTTTAGCTCAGGTTGTGATCTCATGCGGTGTGGGACTGAGCTCTGGGTGGGGCTTCCCGTGCTCAGTGGGAGTCCACTGGAAGATTCTATCCCACTGCCCCTCCCCCTACTTGTGTGAGCACCCATGTGCCTTCTTTCTCTCTCTCTGTCTTTAATAAATAGATCTTAAAAAAAATGAATCAAAGAGAAACTCAAGCTATTAAGAAAATTAGGGTAAGGATGTTAAATAAAAACTTTTATAATTTGGTAGCCAACTCTATGAAGAAGACGTTCTTGTGGATTAGGAAATCTAGTTACATATACGATCTACTTGGATCCATCTGGATTTCCTACATGATCAAGTGCAAATGTATTTATACCTATATTGGTCCTTTTTTACTTTTACAGAACAGTGTTATAATCATGTTGTATGGCATGCAATTAAGTTAACAAATAAAAAAATGCTTGTGTATTATTTTTAAAAACATCCTGTAATTAGACTGGTTGTTTTCAATCCTCTTGGAAAGGAGGAGCTTTGTCTTGTATGCTGCTTAACTACCAAAGAACATGTATGAAGAGTTTTTTATCTTCTAGCCAAACAATCTTTAATTTCTTTATTTAAAAAATCTTCACAATGGACTTGTACCTTTTTGAAATAACTTTCAGTAGTATTTTCTTATGAAACTTATTTTCTTAACCATGATGTAATCACATAGGCACATAAAGGTGTCTCTGCAGCATTCCCCTGCTCACCTCTCACTGACACAACAAGAAATACATTTTGGGAAGGCTTGGTCATTTTCCCAGTGAGACTAACCCCATATTGGTTCTTTATATTTATGACACTCTGGATGACTTCATCCAATTATTCATAAACCTTTGTTTATATAAGTTTGAAGTAGTAATTTAAACTAATGTGTATATGTATGTGTTTGTGTGTGTGTGTGTCTAGTTTCTTTAATGCCACTAGGTGTATCAACTTGGCACTATTTAGAGTGGTATGAAAGTCAAATATTTAAAAATTACTTTTTCTTGGGGCATCTGGGTGGCTCAGTCGTTAAGCGTCTGCCTTCAGCTCAGGTCATGATCCCAGGGTCCTGGGATCAAGTCCCACATCGGGCTCCCTGCTCCTTGGGAAGCCTGCTTCTCCCACTCCCACTCCCCCTGCTTGTGTTCCCTCTCTCGCTGTGTCTCTCTCTGTCAAATAAATAAATAAAACCTTTAAAAAAATTACTTTTTCTCTACCTAAGATGGATTTCATTAAATGGATTAATGTTTGTGTTTTCATTATGATTAAGAAACTGAGTGCCATGTATAAGTTCTCAATTAGATTTCATTTGGAAATTCCTCTATAACATATTATGATAAAATGAGTCCGGAGAAGAAAATTACCATTCTAACCAAAGAAAAATCATTCTTTTTTTTTTTAAAGATTTTATTTATTTATTTGAGAGAGAGAGAATGAGAGACAGAGAGCATGAGAGGGAGGAGGGTCAGAGGGAGAAGCAGACCCCCTGCTGAGCAGGGAGCCCGATGTGGGACTCGATCCCGGGACTCCAGGATCATGACCTGAGCCAAAGGCAGTCGCTTAACCAACTGAGCCACCCAGGTGCCTGAAAAATCGTTCTTTTTTATCCTAATAAGATGTATCTAGTTCATGAAAATATGTTGTTGTTCTTTAAGATTAGAAGATTTATCTTTTTGTTAAGAGAGGTTTTCTTGAAATTAATTCTTCTTAATTTTAGGTCACTTTGTAAGCCCTTGTTACCTTTGTCCAAATACTCTAATTACAGCTTATTTAATTCTGTTCACAGTTTTCATATATTTCTTTTTAAACTAGCTTAATACGTGATTAAAAATCTGCATTTATTGTCAAATCTACCAATTAAAAAAGACTTAGTCTTACTTGTTCCTCTTAGTTGCTGCTTCCAGTAGCTTCTTCTCCCAGATCATCTTCTACCTCATCTCAAAACTATAAAATTTCTAGAAGAGAACCCACAGATTAAGAAAAAATTTGAAGTGTGGAAATGTAAAATGGTACTGACACTTTGGAAGACAAACATACTTTTTCTTACAAAACAACATACTTTTACCAAATGATCCAGCAATCATGCTCCTTGGTATTTACTCAAAGGAATTAAAATTGTATACACACACACACACACACATACACACACACACACCTGCACAAGGATATTCATAGCAGTTTTATTCAAAATGGCCAAAACTTAGAAATGATCATGATATCTTTCAGTAGCTGAATGGATAAATAAATTGTGGTACATTCAGACAATGAAATATTATTCAGTGCTAAAAAGAAGTAAGTAATCAAGCTCATGAAAAGACATAAAGGAAATTTAAATGCATATTGCTAAGTGAAAGCAACCAGTCTGAAAGGTTACATACTGCATAATTCCAACTCTATAACATTTTGGAAAAAGCAAAACTTTTAAGACAAAAAAATATCAGTGTCTGCCAGGGTTAGGAGGGCAAAGCACAGATTTTTAGGACATTGAAAATATTTGTATAATACTGTAATGATGGATACATGTCATTATGCATTTGTCTAAATCTACTGAATGCGCAACACCAGGAGTGAACCACAATGTAAACTATGGACTTTGGATCACTATGATGTATCAGTGTAGGTACATCAATTTAACAAGTGTACCCCTCTGGGGGGGAGCTGATAAGTGGGGAAAGTTGTGCATGTGTGGGAGCAGGGGATATTTAGGAAATCTTTGTACCTTCCCCTCAGTTTTACTATGAAACTAGTAATTCCTTTAAAAATATAAAGTATTAATAAAAATAAATAACAGGGCACCTGGGTGGCACAGTTGGGTTAAGTGTCAGACTCTTGGTTTTGGCTCAGGTTGTGATCCGAGGGTTGTGAGATTGAGCCCTGCGTCAGGCTCCACACTCAGCGTGTAGTCTGCTTAACACTCTCTCTCTCTCTCCCTCTGCTCCTCCCCTTCATGCTCTCCCTCTCTCTCAAATAAATAAATAAATCTTAAAAAAAAGAAAAATAAATAACAATATTGTTAAATAAATCATATATTACTATATTACTCATATTCAACTGGTGAGCATTTATCCAAGAGAAAATGAAAGGGTACATTCATATAAAGTGCTGTAAATTAATGTTCATTGCATCTCTATTTGAAATAGCCCAAATGTGGAAACAGCCCAATAAGTAAATATATTTATAAATTTTGGGGGAACCATACAATAGAACAGTATTCAGAAAAAATGGAAAGGACATGACACAATAACATGGATGATCTAAAAATCATCATGCCAAGTGAATGAAGCCAGACAAAAAAGGAGTATGTAGTCTATTATTCCATTCATATAAATTTCTACAAAATTAAAATTAATTTACAATGTCATGGAGCAGAACAGTTGTTTACTTGGAATGTGGAAGTGAAGGATGGATTTCAAAAAACCATAGAGATATATTTTGAATTGTTGGTATGTTCATTATCTTGATTGTGGTTATGGTTTAATGGGTGAATAAATAAGGCACAACATATCAAACTTTATACTTTCAACATGTGCAGAACATTTTGGGAAATTGTAATTCAATAAAGAAGTTAAAAAGTGTGAAATAGAAAGTTGTATCTTGATATAGGAAATATATTAAAGTAGGAATATGTATTTGAAGTGAAGATTCATAATCTAGACTAGACCTTCTATTGCAAGGCCCCCTTGGACACCATGACTCAAAATACAAGTAGCTTTGATGACAATGATGAGGCATTCTGCCCAGAAATACTGTGTTTAGAGTATAATCCTGATTTTAGAATGAAAAACAAATGAGTTTCACTCTGGAATGGTGTGGAAAACAAGGACAAAGAGGGACTCTGAGCATTGAGCAGGAAATGAGTTTCAGCAAGAGATTGCCACAAATATTTATTCCTCACTGCAGAGTGGTTGAATCATGATTAGATTAAAAAGTACCCTTTTTCCCAAAGATGTAAGAAAAATGATTCTTAAAAACAGGACACTGCTGCTTGGGTAATAGAAAAAGTGCTTTTTCAATTTGCTTATCTCTAATATGATATACACTAATGAATAATCTGTGTATAGCAGGTGTATTCTGATAACCTGCTGCATCGATATGAAACATTACAAATATTGGAAATTCAGATTTTTTTTCCTTTTTATTTTTTAATCCCAAAGTGAAAACCCAGTGATAGAACTATTTAATCAGAATCTGAGAAACTGGCACTATGTACTTCAATTTGTCACTTGTCGACAGTTACGCCTCTCAGCAAAATAAAATTTAAAAACTGAAAAATATTGTGAAAGATAAGTAAAAAAAATCCAAGTTGTGTAAATTAGCAAGTTTTAAAGTTTCTTGAAATTCAGTAATAGGACTGACTTTTTAAAGACATAGGCATAGAGATTCATTCTATTATTTAATATTGCCAGATTTGTTGATTTAATTAAAACTTTAAATATTTTTATAATGTTTTTTGGACATAGCAGGTGGGTTGATTAGGGTTGAATTATAAAATATTTTTGATAAATCTGAATCTTTTATTTAAAATCATATATCTAAATTTTAAAATGTTTTCTTTAAAATCTCCAAGTAATTTTTAAAATTGTAGTGCAGAGTTCTTGTACTTTTAGGTTATTGTTTCCTATTTTTATGTTCTTATAAACACACAATTTTTAAATATTCAGCATTTTGTGTTGGAATATATAAATCCAATTAATTTTTAATATTGATCATGTCACATGACCTTGCTAAAATTACTTCATAATTTTTGATGACTTATTTTTATACATTATTTGGATTTTTCTATGTTTACAATCATGGCATGCAAAGATGGATAGTTTTTAACCTTTCATTTCCAATATTTATGACCCTTTTTTTTTTTTTTTTTTGCCTTATTTCACTTGCTAGAAATTCCAGGACAAATGGTGGAATAAAACAGATAAGCTTGGACATCTTTTCCTAATTCCCAAATTTGGGCAAAAGAGTAACTTTCACCTTTAAACATGATGTTATCTGTAGGATTTCCATGTCCAATAAGTTTTTTTCATGGAAATTAATAAAAGAATTTAGTTGTAGACTTAAAATTACTTTCACACAACCACTTACAAAAGCTTCAGGATTTAAAAAAAAAAAGCTTCAGGATTGTAAATATGTCAAGAATATATGACTTAGTGAAAAATAGAGTAAGAGAAAAAGGATATTTACTTGACCAATATATGGTTCTTCTATGGGCAGGAAATTATCATATTTCTCTGAATTTTGAGACTTTCTATTTATTAATAATATTACTTAATAAAGATTATAAAAACATGCTTAATAAAAATATAGTTCCTAATCACCTAAAAATTCTTGATGCTAGCTGCAATAAAAACATCAATGTAAGTTATCTCTAAAGAAAACTAAAAAAGACTTCCAAACATTGGAAAATTCCAAGTGATCCAAGTTGATACTGCTACCACTTCTCCATAACTTCTTCAATCATCAAAACTTGTCCTTAGGATACTGAGACATGTTGTACTTATGGGCAGCAGAGTAGAAATCCCTGGGTGATAATACCTTTCCACCTCTTTACCCTCTGCTCTTAAACAATGACTGGAAGATGAGGAAAAATTAATGTACTATTGTCTTTCTCCCCTCCCTGGGTGATAATACCTTTCCACCTCTTTACCCTCTGCTCTTAAACAATGACTGGAAGATGAGGAAAAATTAATGTACTATTGTCTTTCTCCCCTGATGGGGACCACTCTGAGGTGTGATCTCTGTGCTCCAGAGCTTGCTTCCCTGCAATATTGAGTTCAAGTTAACGTCCATGATATTTTGGCTTCCTTTCCTTTCAGAGTCCTCACTTCTTTACCATTTTCAACTGGGGGAAAGGAATTCTTGAATAAATCATTTTTACATGGATCTTGTATCAGTGTCAGTCTCTGAGGACCAACCTGAGACTGTGGCCATCTTTACTTATTAGCCAATAAGCAGGCTAATCATATGTCCCCCCAATGGATTGGTGTTTTGTATCAGTCAACATTTGCTAATCTCATTTTTTTTTTGATGCTTGACCAGAGTAACCCAACATATTATGCATTTGTTAGAGACATTAAATGATGGTAGTGCTGGAAGTAATATGACCATCTAATAATATTTAGACATGAGCTAATTAACTGATACTGTAATTGTTAATATTATCAAGAAATTTAACATTCTCAGAGTGAATGTAGAGCTAAAGCTCTCTTCTGTGTGCTTCCAAATTGCTCTTTAGTAATTTTTAATTATTGTTTCATGAGATTATTTCTTTTATATTTGACTATTAGATACTTGGAAGCAGGCATAATGTTTCATTTATTCAGAATTCAGTACATAATTTTTAAGTTCCTTTTTTGGAAAATGAATGAAGACATAAATGGACAGATAAGCCAGGATTTGGGGTTCATGTAGCCTTGAGAGCTAATAGACAAAATTGAGTCTCAAGTCAAAAATCTAGAATCAAAACAATTCACAGTAACTGGAGTGATTGGTCAGCTGCTCTTTGCTTCTTCTTCCAATAGATATTACCTAAAACTGTGATAAAACCAGAGTATATGAAGTCTTTTTTTCTCTTATTTTTGTAACAACCAAATGCTCAGAGGTAAATCTCATCTGGATGTATTTTGGCTTTAGTGATTTATCATCATACTACTTTTAGAGCTTAAAGTTGATGATATGTGGATTGATGACAAAAGGTTGACATTTCTTAATCTTTGACTAATATCTGTGTTAGAGGTATAAAATAGCAGCAATAAGCAAAAACTCAGACTACTCAATGCTTCCCCAGTGCATCTCTGGTTCATATATTTCTGAAGCATCTGCTAACAGACTGACAGTAAGCTAATTTTAAGTGGGTAAGATAATGTCATTTGAAAGCCAACAGAATGTCAGGATCATTGTACATCATGAAACTGAATTGAGTCATAGGAAAAATTCTTCAAGTTGAAGAAAGAGAAATCATTCTGAAAGTAGTATTTTCATTTTTACAAAATATAGGGTTATTTTATAGTAAAATCAAATGATATTGACTTTATCTTATAAAGGTATGTGTATGTCCACATTATAAATTCTATTTAAGGGTCAGTATACCTCTTCGCTTACACTGTAATTACATAATATATTTTTCATGCAACACACCAAAATGCCCCGTTATCCACTTTTCTATTTATAGTGAAGCATCACTTTTGTAATATGATTTTTTCTTAACACACTTCTTTATTGCTGTATAAAATTTCCATAATTGGAATACCCGTTTAACTCTAATCTTTTTTTAATTGAAAGTATGTGAAATATAAAATAGCAAAATGGACTATATCTTGAAGAGATTTTCTTTTATCTTTCTGTGCATAAAAGAGCACTCCAACAGTCTAATTAGTAATTGTGTTAATAGCTTTGAGACTATATTAAAGCATTAAAAATTTTGGTGAGACTTACAAATAATGGCAGCTGTTTTACAAATATGTAAATTTGCTGATAAGTGTTAGATTCTAGTGGGTAATTCTAATTGAAAGAAAGGATAAATAATATTTGCATATTGAACAAGTTAAGATTGTATTACAGAAATTATACATGCTATATAACATGTCCTTAAACTGTCCTACATTTTCTACTTCTAGATGCAAAGAAGAGTGGCTAGCAAAATGTGTTCAACTGCTTGTTTGCAAGTGTATACACATGCATTTATATATTTAAATTTTAAAACAATATGCTGCTTGTAAATGCAAATATTTCTAAAAGCAATAAAATGTAATAGTCACACAAGTCTGTCTAATAGTTTAATAGTTTCTTTTTTTAAATCTTTTATTTATTTGACAGAGAGAGATAGCGAGAGCAGGAACACCAGCAGGGGGAGTGGGAGAGGGAGAAGCAGGCTTCCCGCCGAGCAGGGAGCCCGATGAGGGGCTCGATGCCGGGACTCGATCCCGGGACTCCGGGATCGCGACCCGAGCGGAAGGCAGACGCTTAACGACTGAGCCACCCAGGCGCCCCCACACAAGTCTGTCTAAAACAAAATTCAAAAACCCACTCTTTAAGCCGCAGTATGATCCAGCTTCTCTCTATCTCTCTAACTGCCTCCCCTCCTTCTCTAATTCTCTTGCTTGCTCCTGGCCAAGTTTGCTGCCCCCTTTCTCGTAATAGAATGTGTCGAAACTTTCCTTTGCTTGGGTACTTTTCCATGAGTCACCCCCTCTGTCAAGAACACTAATTCCTGAGATAATGCTACATTAGTCACTTCTCAATGTAAATTTTCTTGACCCTTGAATTTAAAATTACAACCTGTTATTCCACCGTCACATTTCCAAATTACTTTGCCATGCTGTTTTTTTCCATAGCATTTATCTTCCCCTTATATACTGTAAAATTGATGTATTTATCACGTTCATTGTGTATCTGTTTGCCCCAGTAGAAAGTAGCTCCGTAAAGACAAATTTCATTTTTGAATAAATGTATCACAAACTCTGAATAAAGTGTTCAATACATAGTAGATGCTCAAATAAATATCAAATGAATAATTGAATTAAAATACATAAAAAAATCAAAGCTTAAGTCAGATAATAAATGATAACAATATGATTATAGCCTAGGTCTTTTTGATGTTAATATTCACTGTCTAGTTCCCATAAGGCTATTTAGAAACAAAAGTTAAATATATTTTCAGACAGAGATTATTCACTTGCTTTCTTAGAAATTCATTTTTAGTGGTTTTATGATTAATCAAATATACACCATTTGAAAACAGTGTGGGAAACAAAGCTTATATTTCATTGTGTTTTCACCTGTCAGTTGAAGAGAAACTAATCATTCAAGAGAAGTCTTTGGATACTGTAATCCTGGATCTATAAATATTAAATTCTTTCCTATAAATGTAAAGCTGCTTTTGCATTTTTCTGAATGGAAATATTCCACAGTAAATTAGAGATGCTCAATCTTGTTTCAGTTCTATTTGTGGTTAACAACTATATGTGATTCACATAGAGTGAATCACAAACTGACAAAGAAGTAATTTTTGATATGTATGTGGAAAATAATTTTGAGATAGGTATGCAAGTTGACAGAGAGTTTTGGAAAGGTTTTTTTAAAAAGATGTAAGATATAAAAAGGCATGATGTCTCTAGGGAATGGTGAATTCTCCAGTAGTGTCAGTTACCATGGTGTTTGCTAAGGAGCCCTGGAAGATTAATCAGATTAATCAGAAAAAGTAAAGTATGAGGGGAATTTTATGCCAAGCTAACCCTGGATTGTGTTTTTAAGCAAAGGATGATGAGAATTTCTTGGATAGAAATTTAAAGAAGCTGATGGACATTTTTGTTGTTGTTGTTACACTGTATATATTTTGTATGAGTTTTATTTGTGCATATTTGTTTCATTGTTCGATATAAAATGCTAATTAGAATAGAGATGTAAGGTGCATTTATCTTTATTTTTTCAAAGGTTTTATTTATTTTTGTGAGAGAGAGAGAAAGAGAGCACACACATGTGTGCGCCCGCTCACGCGTGAGCACAGGAGGAAAGGGGCAGAGGGAGAAGCGGACTGCCTGTTTGGCAGGGAGCTGGTTTTGGGACTAGATCCCAAGACCCTGAGATCATGACCTGAGCTGAAGGCAGACACTTAACTGACCGAGCCACCCAGGCAACCCCTGTAAGATGCATTTAAAGGCAAAATTTGAAATGTAATATGTCTAAATAAAAAAATGACATTCTTGTGTATTTGGGGAAAAAAGCCTAAGTTTCTAATTGACAAAAATAAAACGTAACACTGCAGTTAGTGTTTGCTAAATTGCTACAAAAGTTTTAAGGAACTGTGTGTGTTCATAAAACCATAAAATGCAGTAGTATAAATAAACATTTAAAATTAATTGTTTAGCTCAGTAGAGTGCTTTTTAAGTCGATTTTAATGCACAATTTGGAATATGTACTTAAGTGATGTGTTGGTTGCTCTATTCTGTTTATTAGTTAATAGTAAGTATATTTACTACACACTATTAGTTTGATCTTTGGTTATGACATATTTTCGCTTCACAAAATTATTGCACAGTTATTAAATGTTCAAAACATTTTTATAATTATTTTATTTTACCTGGTATTTATCTTTCTCATTTTTTTCAACATTTAAGTCAATATATCTTTAGAAAGATGACAAATTGAGCAGTTTTCTGCTAGAATTTTCAAGTTGTAAGAGCTCACTGGAATCACCATGCGTATGAAATGCAACTTTTCAATTATAGAAATGAATATTACAAATGTGCAAGGTAAAGTGGCCTTTGGTTAAATTTTCACACACAACACACACAAGACATCTTTCAAAGGGTTACCCATTTAAAAAAACAAAACAAAACTAGGTGTCAGACAAAAAGAAAATGGAGTGCCCATTTTGTATTGTCAATTCACTATTTTCATGGTAGACTTCCTTTAGGAAAGGGATAAGATCAAGATGTATTAATATAGAGGTATAGAAACAAAACCAAGTATATAAGTTATTATAATTGTTAGCGCTTTTCCTCCTTCCCTTTAAGATACTGAAGAAAACAAAAACAGGGGGCGCCTGGGTGGCTCAGTTGGTTAAGCGACTGCCTTCGGCTCAGGTCATGATCCTGGAGTCCCGGGATCGAGTCCCGCATCGGGCTCCCTGCTTGGCGGGGAGCCTGCTTCTCCCTCTGACCCTCCCCCCTCTCATGTACTCTCTCTCTCATTCTCTCTCTCAAATAAATAAATAAAATCTTTAAAAAAAAAAAAGAAAACAAAAACAGATGAAAATTCTCAACAGAAACTGCTAATACTGTCAGATGCCAGGAAGAATTTATTTTAATTAAAATGAAGTTAGTGCTCTGAAAAAGGTATAGAGGAATTTGGAAGTAAAAAAAGAGGGGACAACTTTATACAATGACCAAAATAAAGTTAATATAGCACCATGTAAAAAGGTAAAATCTTTAGTAATACTCTGTATATTAATTCTTCATTGTCATTTCCATTAAAAAATATGTCTAAGTTGGATAATCATAACCATTTGGACCCTGCCTCCTGGGATATGATTTTAGGCATAGAGAGTGGTAAAAAAACACAAAATGCAAGAGTGCAGAGCACACTAGGGGTTACATATTTCCATTCCCTTTTCACAAAGAAAAAACTGGATTCCTTAAAAAAGTCCACTAATAAATATCTCTATGAATAGTGGGAAAACTGGCAAAAGGAATGAAAATCCTCTCCAGTTAAACAGGAAGGTGGAGTTAGGTAGCACCTAATAGACACTGGAAACTTGAACTGGAGTGTTAGCTAGGATGGCCCTTGAAATTTGTGATCTGAGAGGAGTTTTAGCATTGAAGTGAAGGAAGCTGCATAGCAAATCCAAACTCAAGAGCTCAGGCTTTGAGTGTGGGTAATTGTCTATGCTCTGATTCTTGACTGCTATTTTCTTATGCTATAATTCTTATACATCACTAATACTTTTTGATCATGTTTTCTCATCGGCAGAACATTTACTACGTGTAGAGTCATGAATTAAATGCATGAAATATATCTACTATGTGCCTAGCATAGCGGAAATACATGAAGAAAAGCAAATGCATCATGAGTGTCATCATCATTATGGTAAAAAGCAATTAGAAGATATATTTTAGTAAACAGATATTGATCATACTAAAGAATGTATAAAAAAGACAAATAATTTATATATTGGAAAGTTGCCCAATTGCTATAGTAATAAAGATAGAATCTAATTTACTTTAGTGGTTAAGAAAAAATATTTCTTTTAAAAATTTCTAATTTATTTGGTGTATTAGTTTCCATGGGACTGATTTAGTGTCTAAAAACAACATAAATATATTATACTATTATTCAGGATGTCAGAGTCTTAAATGGGTATCACTTGGCTGAAAATCAAGGTGTTGTCAGGGTTGTGCTCCTTCTGGGGACTCTAGGGGAGAATCAGTTTCCAGGCTCTTCCAGCATGGAAAGGCTGGTTTCTTAGTTCATGACTCCAGTTCTCCATTTTCAAAGCCTGTAACGTCATGTTGAGTTTATAAAGTTTTATGTTGCCATGATATTAAGAAATAGAGCCAAAGTAATTAAATCATCACACTCAAAGAGAAATAATATTATTTGCATTACTTGGATTTAATTTTGCACTTATTTATCCTTTCTATATTATGAAAAGAAGAATAGCATAATAATGTTTTAAAAGAAACCTTATAGGGCGCCTGGGTGGCTCAGTTGGTTAAGCGACTGCCTTCGGCTCAGGTCATGATCCTGGAGTCCCGGGATCAAGTCCCGCATCGGGCTCCCTGCTCAGTGGAGAGTCTGCTTCTCCCTCTGACCCTCCTCCCTCTCGTGCTCTCTGCCTCTCATTCTCTCTCTCGCAAATAAATAAAATCTTAAAAAAAAATTAAAAAAAGAAACCTTATAATACAGAGTATCAATAATAAATATTTCAATTACCTGTGATTACCATGAGATGGTCAATATCAATGTGTTACATTAAACCTTTCTAGACTTCTTTTTTCCTTAGAAAATTATTTATAAAAGACATTATAAAACATTCTACACATATATTTAATATAATTAAGAATTTGTGACAGAATAGATAAAGCCATAATCATCATTTAACAGCTTGCATTCTATTATTTGTAGGTGTGTGTATAATTTATTTACCCAATATACTGGAGTGAGACATTTAAGTGCTTTCATTTCTATGCTAGAATGAGAATGCTGTGATAAATCCTATTACAGAGGACTTGTAGTTTATTTTAAGGCTGCTAATGCTCCCTAACTCGACAAAGAGAGGCTGTGAGATTACCCAATAATAGATCTCTACAATATAAAGAATACATACAGTTTAAACAGATGAATAATAAAGGAAGACTATTACAGAATGAGGAAAAATTAAAAGTATTAGTATTATTTTTAAAATACAATGCAGGATAGTTGGAGAAATTGCCCTAAAAATCTCAAAAGAAAAAGCAAAAATAATGGGAATATTTGTTAATTGAAAGTGGCTGATCACCTGACTGAGAAGAAAAAAACCACATTAATGATATTGCCTTTTGAACTTAAGGAAAGGAGAATAAAAATGAAAAAAAAATTAAAGTTATTAACAGAATAAAAAACAAGGTAGAGATTCTAAATGACCAAATGAGAGATGTAACATATATTTGACAAATGAAGCAAAAAAATTAAGCATGATACACAGAAAAAATAAAATGACAGCATAAGTTCAAACCTACCAATTATGATAATTGGTTAAAATGAACTTTGATAGGGGCACCTGGGTGGCTCAGTTGGTTAAGCGACTGCCTTCGGCTCAGGTCATGATCCTGGAGTCCCGGGATCGAGTCCCGCATCGGGCTCCCTGCTCGGCGGGGGGTCTGCTTCTCCCTCTGACCCTCCCCCTCTCATGCTCTCTGTCTCCCATTCTCTCTCTCAGATAAATAAATAAAACCTTTAAAAAAAAAAAAGATTTTAAAAAATGAACTTTGATAAAATAAAAACTCACATTTTGGGGGGGGGAAAAACCAACAAAACTATAGTCATATATTCTATAACAAAAGAAGCTGAAAAATTTTTTAAAAAGTGATTAAAAACCCTGCAAATTGGCTACTAAAATATTTTATTTTATTTTTTTTTTAAGATTTTATTTATTTATTTGACAGAGAGAGACACAGCGAGAGAGGGAACACAAGCAGGGGGAATGAGAGAGGAAGAAGCAGGCTTCCCGTGGAGCAGGGAGTCCGATGCCGGGCTTGATCCCAGCACTCTGGGATCATGACCTGAGCCGAAGGCAGACGCTTAATGACTGAGCCACCCAGGCGCCCCGGCTACTAAAATATTTTAAAGAATCAGAGTGTTAACATAAGATGAAGCAAAAAAATCAAGTAATAAATAATTACAGAAAAAAAAAACCATAATTGTTTAATACTGTCATAATGGAAAATCCACCAGGATGACATGTGCTCAGAATGACATTGTATCAAAATCATTAAATTTAAAAAACTGTTATTAGTAAATAGTCAAGCAGAGAAAGACAATTATCATATGGTTTCACTCATACGTGGAACATAAGGAATAGTGCAGAGGACCACAGGGGAAGGGAGGGAAAACTGAATGGGAAGAAATCAAAGAGGGAGACAAACCATGAGAGACTCTGGACTCCGGGAAACAAACTGACGGTTACAGAAGGGAGGAGGGTGGGGGAATGGGGTAACCGGGTGATGGGTATTAAGGAGGGCAGGTGTTGTGATGAGCACCGGTTGTTATACGCAACTAATGAATCGTTGAACACTACATCAAAAACTAATGAGGTACTGTATGTTGGCTAACTGAATATAATAATAAAAAAATTTAAAAAATACTATTAGAAACAGAAACATGCTTTGAAAAAAAAGCTTTATATAATTATTAAGGAGGCAAATATATTCCTCAGAAATTCATTAATTATTCAGCTGAAAAAGGCCAGATCCTACAGAGTCGTAGCCCTACCGGTATTTCCAACTTCCTCTTTCCACACTCTCCATTTTGCTGCCACGTCTCCAGCTGCACTGCCCTTTCTAACATGGACTACACATGGTGAGGTCATTCTTGCCTCTGGGTTTTTGTCACTTCTGTTCCTTCTTTCTGAAATTACTGTCCCAGACTATCAGATGGATTACCCCCCTTACTTCTTTCATGTATCTACCTCAATTTGACTTCCTCAGAGAGATTTTTTCTGATAACTTTATGCAAAATAACTTTTTCAACATACTCTGTTTTTGATTACTTTCCTTTACTATAATGTCAATAGCTGTTACGACATTGTGTGTATGAATCTGTGTTTAATTCTCTGTCTCCATCTTCAGTGTGAATTCTCTAAGTATGGATATGCTTTCTGTTTTATGTGTTTATATATTCTCAGTCCTTATGAGCGTCTAGCATCTAATAGTAAATATTGAAGGCTTGAATGGAAGGATGGAGCTGGAATTCCAACAAGAGAGAGTCATCAAATGTAAAAAATAATTAAGTATGGTGATAAATCATTGAGGCAAAATAAATCCAGACCTGAGCCAGTTCTAGAAAACTACCTTTCTTTCTAAGTATTTTATTTTTTCATTGATATTTTTTTAACTGAAGTTTCTTTACATTACTTTTTATACCCGGCATACTTTTTATATTTAAAACCTATTGACACACAATTACTATTAACAAATGAGAAGTATATTTTAAAAGAAGAAACCATTTGTAATAGCATAAAGTATCAAAGTATCTAGAAATAATTATAAGAAAAATGTCCCAAATTTCTATGATCAAAATCATACTACTTTATTGGAAGCCATTAAATTATTAAATAAATACATATAACTTGTATGTGAAGAGAAAATAAATATTTTAAAATTGTTAATTCTTCTTAAACTGATCTATAGATTTAAAGCAATTTCAATAAAAATCAGTATAGATTTTCATGTGTTTAAAAGAATTAACAGCTTGGGGCACCTGAGTGACTTGGTCGGGTAAGTATCTGACTCAGTTTTGGCTCAGGTCATGATCTTGGGGTTGTGAGATCAAGCCCCACATTGGGTTCTGTGCTCAGTGTGGAGTCTGCTTGGAATTCTCTCTTCCTCTCCTTCTGCCCCTTCCCCTGCTCACACATTCTCTCTCTAAATAAGTAAATAAAATCTTAGGAAAAACAAAGAATAAACAGCTAAAAATTAATGAGCTACTTTTACAGAAGAGTAATTTACCATGTTATATCCCATGGTAAATGTTAAAAAATCTGAAAATTTTAAGCATTGGAGAGTATGTAATCAATAGTATCTCATCCATTGTTGGTGGATGTGAAATTGACACAATCACATTAGAAAAAAATTGTCACAGTCAATGTGTATATTTATATATGCATACAGGTTTTTCACTCCTAGATATGTATTCAAGAGAAACTATTGCAATTGTGTACAGGAAGATGTAGGAAAAAACATTCTGAGTAGCCCTCAGAACTACTAACAAAATATTGGTGGGCTGGGGGGGAGAATCCAAAAGCTCATCAGCAGAATAGCTTAATAAATTTTGTTATATTCACAAAACAGAATATAACCATGTTTGATTTTTTATCCATACAATGGAATATTAATCAGCAGTCCAGATGAATAAAGCTTCATAAACAACAACAATCCAAATGGGGCTATCAACATAATATTGGGTAAACAGAAAATTTAGTAGAAGTTTACATATAGCATATTTCCTTTTTTATAAAACTGTAGAAATTGGAAATCTAACAGCAAATATTCCATAAATAAAATACATGTGGTCTCTTTATATATATATATATATATATATATATGCATAATATCAATGCATAAAATTATTTTTTTTCCATTGCCATACTACCTGTAGCTATATATTTGTAAGTTAAATGCAGACCTTATGACTGGCAGCTAAACAAGAAAAGAGGACTGGAGGTGAATTTGATAGCAAAGTGAAGATCTCTGAATTGGCAGGTGAGAATGAGTGGGCAATGTAATTCTAGAAAATAATCATATGGCATCACATAATTCTTCTCATACTTGAAGTCCCCCTTCACAAAATGCTGAGACATGTTTATTCATAATGATTCTCATTTGAAATTTTTATAACGCCATATAGACAGATAATGGAACACTTTGGGAGATCTTAAAATGCAAAATATAGGAGAGTGTTGGCACTCATAATGAAAAATATTACATATAAAGCAGTTTTAAACTTTTTTAAAGATTTATTTATTTATTTTAGGGGGGGGAGAGAGGGAGAGAATCTTCAAGCAGACTCCCCACTGAGCATGAGCCTGACACAGGGCTTGATCTCAGGACCCTGAGATCATGACCCAAGCTGAAACCAAGAGTAGAGGCTTAACCAACTGAGCCACCCAGGCTTCTGACATACAAAGAAGTTGTAAAAGTATGCAATGACTGAGATTGTTAGAAAGTACAGAAATAAATGGGCAAGTTTATTGTTAGACAAACAGTGGGATCTATATTTTCTTTGATCAGTGTCATTATCAAGGTACTTGAAAGAATGCCATAAAAGGAAGGTCTTTAATAAATATTTATTCATTATGCTAACATTCATCAGGAAACATGTATTTGTTAATATTCTGCTGGTGTTTATAAAATGCTAAGTTAATTAAGAACACAGAGAAGATAATCGAAGGTGGTACATAAACAGAGAGATGAAACATTCCCTTAGGGGATAGATGATAGATAGATGATAAATAGATGATAGGTAGATAGATGATAGATAGACAGACAGATGATAGATAGATGATAGATAGGAAAGAATGGGAGTTTGGAGTTAAATATACTATTTTAGTCTCATCCTTTAAGGGCTGTATATCCTTCTGTACTTCAAAAACACCTTAAATCACGTAACATCTGATGTGAGAATTCTTAAATATATGTAATACACAACTCACCCATTTTTGATCCCCAAATACTTAATTATGTAAGTCTGCCAAGGTACTTTAAGGTTTTACACAGGATGAATAAAAAATTAAGTGTTTTCAGCACAACCTCCTATAAAGCAGTGACTTTTCTTCAGAATCAGTATAAAATCAATCCACCCAACTAAATTTGGCAAAAAAGAATTAAACCAGAAAAGAAAGTCTGGACTTTCTCAGTGCTCATCAACGTTAGAAAGTGAGAGTCTTAGGCTATGTTAAACAAACAAATAAAAACAAAGCAAACAACATCAGAGTAAATGCAGAAAGAAGAATATTAATTTTGCAGAAAATACTACACATACCAAATCATGCATGAGCCTTAACCAGTATAAATAATATGAGATTAAATTATTAAGAAAAAATGCCAGATTAGCATATATTAAATATCTGTAAAGAGAAGGTCTTACAGAATTTTACAGATAAAAGTAAAGTCTACAAAATCAAATATGATTTGGTTGGCAAAATAATAATTCTAAAGCAAAGAATGTCTTGGAGGAAGTGATTCTAACATGCATACATATATGATGACCAAATGGTTTCACACACACACACACACACACACACAGATCTCTAGTGTGCTTAAAGGTGTAGAAACTTACATTCTTCTACTTCTAGCCAAGATGGATTAAATTTATCTCCACCATAAACAGGTGGAAAATAAACAAACTTCTTTAAATAACAGTTCTCAGACATTGGACAACAATGCTGACAGCGTTGTAATCCCTGATAGAAGAAAGAATTAGATAAGTCATACTATAGAATTCCTTAGCGTACTGGAGAGAGTTATCAGGCCACAGAGTAAATATCTAGAAACCCAATAAAGCCTACTGTTCTACCTGAGTTGAAGAGACAGAGTTGAGTATTCAAGACTTCAAAAATAGTTTGAGTCTATAGGCCAGAGAGGAGGAATCTCTAAGGAGAAGACAAGGTGGCAGAGGGCAGAACCCCAGTTACCTACAGAGATTTCTCTGTATGCCTATAGCTGAATACTACAAATACATGAACAAAGCATCAGCAATCTTTGAAAAAATCCTACTGATATAAAAGTAAATAGAGTTCCTAAAAGAGAAGAGAGAGTAGGAGGTGATAGAAAACTATTAAAAAAGAGGCAAAAGATGTATTTTTCTAAATTTGATCAAAACTATCAACCCTAAATTCAAGAAGATTAACAAACTCAAAACTCAATAAGGATGAAGAAAACTCCAAGAAGGTATATCATAATCAGCATGCTCAAAAATAGGTATTAAAAAGAAGCTCTCAAAAGCAACCAGAGAAAAAGACACATTAAAGCAGGAAAAAAAAAAAAAAAAAGGTAACAATGAGGGTAGATTCCTCATGAGAACCAATACAAATGAGGAGATGGTGGAGAAACATCTTTAAGGTTTGAAAGAAAAAAAAAAGGAAAATACTACCCTACATTCTATATGAGATAAAAATCTCTTTTTAAAATATATATGAAATCAGCCTTTTTCAGACATTAAAAGCTGAAATAATTAATCAACAAGGGATCTGTACTTTTGAAAAAATTAAAGGAAGTTCTTTAGGCATAAAAAACATACCAGATGCAAATCTAGATCTACACAAAGAAACCAACAGCAAGAGAAATGGTATATATGCAAGTAAATAAAAAGTACTGTACTTTCTTAATTTTAAATCTCTTCAAAGATACATAATTAAAAGCAAATAAAAAATGAAACTTAGGATTTATATTATATGTAAAGTAAATATAAAACAGAAATAGAATAAAGTATTAGAGAAATGAGATGGAAGGGAGGCTTACATGAGAATTTTGATGAATTCCTGGAGGCAGAGTGTGGACAACCATAAGAGTGTAGGAATACTAGGGTCTACAGTTTTAAGGAGCCTCCCCAATTACATCTAGGGACCCAAACAGTTTCTCACATTAAAGAGTCAAGAAAAATCTCCTGGCTTGTCAAGCAGAGGTGGAGAATAAGCAACCAGTTAAAATACACCTGGAGCATTCTACATAAGAAAGCCCTACTTTAAAGGGAGAAAAAGATTTAATCAGAACCTATTTATCTGGAAGAAGGACAATCACCCAACTTCAGTCCCCTTTAGCTTTCCTGTCACATACAAGAAGAAGAAGAAAAAACTAACAGACATTTGTGAATGTCACAGTGTGGAGACAGAGGCACAATAAAAGACTGAGGTTTAATCATAAATTATGGAAGACACCCATTCCCCCACATTTTACAACTGCACCAACAGGACTCCAATATAAAAACAATAGATTATAGGTTAAAGAGCCATATAGTACAGACTTAGAAGTACTTAGAGACACAAAAACATCAGGGGAAACCAAATGAGGACGCAGGCATCTATAGGTACATCAAACAAAAAACACTTTTCCTAGCCAACAAGACAACTCCTAGCCACACAAGCATAAAACCTCACAAGAAAAGCTTATTTATCTCAGTTATTATTACCGAGTATACTTGACATTCAAGAAAAAAAATTATAAGGCATGTTAGAAGGTAAGAAAAAGACAGTCTAATGAGACAAGGCAGACACCAAAAATGGATTCTGTTATAATACAGATTTTGAAATTATCAGACAATGTATAATAACTATGAATAATATGTTATGGAATCCAGTGAAAAATGCAGACAACATGAAAAAACAAAAGGTAATGTTAATGGAAAGAAAAAGAAAAGAAAAGAAATGCTACAAATTGAAAACAAGGTAACAGAAATGAAGGTCTTTGATAGGCTCATCAGGAGCTTCAAGATAGATGAAGAAAGAATCAGTGAGTTGAAGATAGGTCAACAGAAATTTCCAAAACTGAAATGCAAAGAGAACAAAAGAATGGGGGAAAAAAAGACCAGAATATTCAAGTACTATGGGATAATTTTTAAAAGAATAAAAGAAGTATAATTGGAATGTCAGAAGAAGAGAAGAGCTGAAGAAATATTTGAAGTATTAATGGCCAAAAGTTTTCAAAATGATATTAAGAACCAAACCACAGATCCAGGAAGCTCAGAGACTATCAAACAGGATAAATACCAAATAGGACTATCGTATTTAAATGGCAGAAAGCCAAAAACAAAAAGAAAAACTTAAGTCAAGCCAAAGTGGAAAAACACCTTATCTACAGAGGAACAAAGACAAAAATTTTACCAGACATGTCAAAAAACAGGCAAGCAAAAAAAAACAGTGGACTGAAATATTTAAAGTATTGAAAGATAAAGAAACACCAACATTAGGCAGCATTAGCCTTTATGAGTGAAAGACAAAGACTTCATCAGTTGACTTGTAAAAAATGTTAAAAGAAATTTTTCAAGCAGAATAAAATGGCATAGCTCAGAAACTCAGATCTATGTATAGAAAGGGAAATTGTGGGAGGAGTAAATGGAAGCATAATAAAAGATTTTATTTCTTTTATTCTTCGTTAATATAAACACTACTCAAAATAATAATAGCAACAATGTATTTTGTGGTGGTATCATATGATAAGTGAAATGGGTACAATGTTATAAAAAAATAGAACACTATTTTATAAGTTACCTGCATTATACATGAAGCAGTATAGTACTATTTAAAAGAGGATTTAGATTAGCTATAAATGTATATTGAATACTTAGGGCAAGCACTAAAACAAAAGTTTTTATAAATAAGTATAACTGATGTCCTAAAAGCAGAGAGAGAATGGAATCATATAAAATGTTGAGGTAAAACCAGCAAAGACAAAAAGGAAGGGAAGGATAAAATGGAAAAAAGGAATAAGCACAAGAAATAGAAAATAGTTACAGAAAGGGCAGATATTAATCTGTCCATATTAATAATTATTTGAAATATGAATGTTTTAAGTACATCAATTAAAAGACAGAGACTTTCAGAGTGAAGAGAGAACATGTCTAGAAGAAACCCACTTTGTACATAAGAACACTCGTAGATTAAAAGTAAAGGGATGGAGAAAGATACTTCACACAAATACTAATCAAGAGAAATCTAGAATAGTTATATTAATTTTTAGCTAAACCAGATTCAGAACAAGGGGAATTTTCAGGGATAAAGAGGGACATTACATAATGCTAAAGGGGTCAATTCTCCTATAACATGACAATCATTAGTATGTATGCACTATCAGCATGCCAAAATATGTGGGACAAAAACTGATAGATTTTACGGGAGAAATAAACAAATCCACTATTAGAGTTGGAGGCTTCAACAACCCCTCATAATATAACTGATAGACTTAGCAGGCAGAAAATCGGTGAGAATATAGTTGAACTGAGCAGCACCATTAATCACCTAGACTTAATTGACATTTATAGACTGCTCTATTCAACAACAGCAGAATCCACATTCTTCTCAAGCTCACATGGAGCATTTACCAAGATAGAACACATTCTGGGCCATAAAACACACCTAAATCAATTTAAAAGGACAGAAATCTTACAAAGTATGTTCTCAGACCACAGTGGAATTAAACTAGAAATCAATAACAGAGACATAGTTGGAAAATCACAAAATATTTGGAGTTAAACAATAGACTTTTAAATAGGCCATAGGTCAACATCTCAAGAGAAATTAAGAATAGAACAAACTAAGTGTAGGGCACATAAAAACTCTCTATTATATCTGTAATTATTCAGTACATTTAAGACTGTTTTTTAAAAAAAGTTCTTTAAAAAGAGTGATAGCTAATAAAATGACAAAAGACTTAAAGACAGTAACAAAGGACACATTAATAATGCTAAACAGGGAAAAGAGAAGAAACACTAGATGGGACAAATAGTGAACAAATGAAAAGATATTAGCTTTAAAGAAAATATCAATTGTGTTTTAATCATATTAAATGTAATGTAAATGACCTAATGACTATAGTTAAATGGCAGAAATTATCAAATTAGAACAAGAACAAGATCCAACTGTACACTCTCTACAGTGAAGAAATTAAATTTAAAACAGAAATGCATCTAAATAAAAAAGAAAAATATACAACATCTACACTAATTAAAAGAAAGCAGTAGTGGTATATTATTAACAGTAGATTTTAGAGAAAAAAAATATTACCAGCAATAAAGAAAGTCATTCTACACTGATAAAAGGGTAAATTCATCAAGAGGATAAAAATCCTCTAAATGTTGATGCACCTAATAACAAAGTTTCAAAATCAAGAACCAAATGGTATAAAAATTAGGGGATAAATTTGCAAAATCAAATTATGTTTCCATAATCTGACACCCCTGTTTCAATAATTAATAGAACAAGTACACAAAAAATCATTAAGGATGTGGAAGACTTGAGTAATATTAATTTAATCTAATTGATAATTACAAAACATTTCAACGAAATCAACAGAACACATATTCTTTTTAAATTTACTTATAATATTTACCAAAGTAGATTATATTCTGGGCTATAAAGACAAGTTTCAATAAATTTAAAAGGATTTGAATCATACATAGCATGTTCTCTGACTACAACTAAAGGAAAATAAAAATTAAAATCAATAAAATAAAGAAACCTGAAAAATTCCCAAATATTTGGAAAACAATTAACAATTAAAATAATAATGGATTAGAGAGTATATATGAAAAGTAATTAGATCTGAATGAAGATGAAAAGATGACCTCAAATTCATGTGAGGCATCTGAAACAGCTCTTATAGAAAACTATGGCAAGAAATACCTCTACAAATCTTCCTT
Source organism: Neomonachus schauinslandi (assembly GCF_002201575.2). Taxonomy (NCBI): domain Eukaryota; kingdom Metazoa; phylum Chordata; class Mammalia; order Carnivora; family Phocidae; genus Neomonachus; species Neomonachus schauinslandi. The sequence continues at coordinate 42,691,081 of NC_058403.1, read as the reverse complement.
GACTTGCAATGGGGTTGAGTCCTGATAAACCTATTCTAAGTTGAAATATTTTAAGTTTGAGTTGCATTTAATACACCTAACCTACTGAATATCATAGCTTAGCCTTGCTTACCTTAAACTTGCCCAGAACACTTATAGTTGCCTATGGTTAGGCAAGCTCATCTAACACAAAGCTTATTTTATAATAAAGTGCTGAATAGCTCGTGTAATGTATTGAATACTCTACTGAAAGTGAAAAACAGAATGGTCTTATGAGTACAGAATGGTTTTAAGTGTACTGATTGTTCACCCTCATGATTGCATGGCTGACTGGGAGCATCAGCTGGCTGCCAAGCATCACGAGACATAATTGTACCACATAATGCTAGCCTGGGGGGAAAAAATCAAAATTTAAAATTTAAAGTACAATTTCTATTGAATGTGTATTGCTTTTGCATCACTGTAAAGTAAAATAAAATCATAAGTCAAACCATCATAAATTATGGACTGTCTGCATTAGAAAAGAGAGGAAGATTTCACTTAATGTCCTAAGCTTCCACCTAAAAATAATCTAAAAAAGAAAAGTAATTTAAATCAATAAAATTAGAAGAAAAGTAGTAATGAAAAATCAGAAATATGTGCATTAAAAAGAAAAAAAAAAAAAACGGGGCACCTGGGTGGCTCAGTCGTTAAATGTCTGCCTTCGGCTCAGGTCATGATCCCAGGGCCCTGGGATCGAGCCCCGCATCAGGCTCCCCGCTCAGCGGGAAGTCTGCTTCTCCCTCTCCCACTCCCGCTGCTTGTGTTCCCTCTCTCGCTGTATCTCTCTCTGTCAAATAAATAAAATCTTAAAAAAAAAAAAAAGAAAGAAAAAAAATCAATGAAACAAAAGCTCATTCTTTTTGAAAAGTAGCAATAAAATTGATAAAACTCGAGTAAGACTAAATTTTTTTAAAGAATACATAAATATTTATACCATAAAAAGAATCATGAAATTATTATAAACACATTTATGCCAATTAATCTGACAACCCAGAGGATATCGACAAATTCCTTGAACAACATAAACTCACAAAGCTGACTTGTGGAAACTTGATAACTATCTATGAAAATTATTGGATTTCTATTTGAAAATCTCCCCACAAAGAAAATTCCAGACCTATAGTGTTTGACTTGTGAATTCTATGAAATATTCAGGAAAGAAATAACACAAATTCTAAAATAACTTTCCCAGAAAATTAAAGAGGAGAAAATACTTCTAAATTCATATTATACGAAGTCCCAAACCTACATACCAATAACCCTCATGATCACAAAAGCCAATATTTTCAACAAAACATTACCAAATTTAGTTTAGCAATATACATTTAGTTTAGAAATATATAGAAAAAGTTTAACATATCACAATCAATTTTTTTTTCAGACCAGAAATGTAAGTCTTATTTAGCATTGGAAACATTAATCCATAAAATTTAACATATAAAAAAATAAAAATATCATTTCAATGGAGTACAAAAAGCATTTGATAATATTCAACAGTCATACTTGACAAAAACGTTCAGTAAACAATGAATACAAAGAGCATAGTCATCCTTGTAAACTTCATCCACAAAAGACTTGGAACTCAGATTACAGTAAATGGTAAATGACTGAAGGTATTCCTTCCATGATCAAGATATGTGATCTCTAAAATGTGACATACTTAGGAATACATTTCAGCAAATATATGCAAGTCCATTATCCTGGAAAATGAAATCACTGATGATGACAATTAAAGAAGAGCCAAATTAATGGAGAAATATATCATGTTTATGGATTGGAAAAACTCATTATTGTTAAAATGTCTATTCTCTCAAGAAATGATCTTTGTTCAAGGCAACTTCAATCAATATCCCAGCAGGCTTTTGTAGAAATTAGCAAAATGATTAAAAAATTATGTGAAAATACAAAAAACCTAACAAAGCCAAACTAACCATGAAATAGAGAAACAAAATTTGAGGTCTTGCACTATGTAACTTTGACTTGTTTTATTATAAAGCTACAGTAATTAAGAGAGTGTGTTGTTGGCATAAAGGTACACATATAGATCAAAAAACATGATGGGGAGCCTGGGTGGCTCAGTTGGCTGGCTCTTGATTTTGGCTCAGGTCATGATCTTCTAGTCATGGATCAAGCCCTGAGTCGGGCTTGCATGGAGTCTGTTTGAGATTCTCTGTCCCTCTGCCCCTCCCCCTGCTTGCAACCTCTCTCTGTCTCTCTCTTTCACACACAAAATAAGTAAATAAAATCCAAAAAACAAAACAAACAAAAAGCCAACCAAACAAAAACATGATAAAGTCTCTAAATAGAGTCCTAAAATATATATGGTCAATTAATCAACAAAGGTGCCAAACCAATTCACAAAAGGTCTTTCCAACAGAGTGCTAAAACAATTGGACAGATAAGCACTGAGTATCTTGACCCAAAATTAACTCAAAGTTGATCATAGACCTACACACAAAAGCTCAGTCTCTAAATATTATTGAAGATAATAGAGGAAAAGTGTTAGTGGCATTGATTTTTGCAAGGTTTCTTGAATACAGAATAAAAATCATGGACTATAATAGAAGTAATCAATTGGTTGGTTTCATCAAATTGAAAATACTTGCAAAGTACATATTTGACAACAAGCTCATATCCATAATATATAAAGAATTCTTACAATTTAAGCAAAAGAAGTCAATCCAAGTTGAAAAAAGGACAAATGATTTGAACAGAGAAGACATATACAGATGGCAAATAACTACAACATCATTAGTCATTAAGAGGATATAAATTAAAACTACAATGAGATATACTACACATTCCCGAGAATGGCTAAAACTAAAAAAAAAAAAAGATTATGTCATTTAGAGTGAAGATGTGGAGAAACTGGACATCTTATACATCAATGGTTAGAATGCAATATTGTACAAACACTTTGGAAAGTACTTTTTTACTGTTTCTTTAAAAAGTTAGTTATTAAAGATACACTTACTATATTCCTTTCCTAGGTATTTACCCATAAAAAATGCACATGTCAACACAAAGACTGACCAAAATGTTCACAGCAGCATTATTTATAATAGATCCAAAAAGATCCAAACTGGAAAGAAGCCTCATGCTCATGAATATGTAATAGATAAATAACCTATGGTATATCCGCAGAAGGGAATACTACCCAGTAACAAAAAATTAATTGCTTATTTTTATAGGAAATGGACAAATATCAAAATAATTATCATGTGTGAAAAAAGTCAGACCAAAAATACTACATATTTTTTCATTGTCTTTCATTGTCTTATACAAAATTCTGGAAAATGCGATCTAATCTATAGTGTAGAAAGCAGATCAGTGATTAGGGATAAAGAGGGAAGGGGAGAAATGGTTGGGTTCCAAAGGGGCACAATAAAACTTCTGGGATAGATGTATATATATGTTTATTAGCTTATGTGTTGATAGTTTCACAGGTGTTTACATATTTCAGATACATGCAGTTTATATATCTCTATAATCTGAAAAAAGTATGAAAATACAGGCATTCTCAGTCATTGTATGACTGAGAGTGAATTGTTATATTCATGGAGAAAATTTAAAAAGTTTAACCAAAATTTTAAATAATGTTCATTCCCCTTGGCCCATTTTTCAACATGTAGCAAATTAATGAAAGAGGGCGCCTGGGTGGCTCAGTCGTTAAGCGTCTGCCTTCGGCTCAGGTCATGATCCCAGGGTCCTGGGATCGAGTCCCACATTGGGCTCCCTGCTTGGCGGGAAGCCTGCTTCTCCCTCTCCCACTCCCCCTGCTTGTGTTCCTGCTCTCGCTGTCTCTCTCTGTGTCAAATAAATAAAATCTTTAAAAAAAATAAAATAAAATAAAAAAATAAACATAAATACCTCTTAAAAAAAAAAGCAAATTAATGAAAGAATAAATAATAAATATCCATAAGAAACATTAGAAAATAATGATTTGTCTTTTTTACCTAAAAGTATAGTCTAGATTATTATATATGCATAATGATTATCTTTACAGTGATTATTAAAGTAGTCCAAATATAATCTGCCAAATTATACTCCCTCCTCAGGATATAACTTGCTTATATTTACTTTAAAATGCTAACTACAATTTACATTTAAATGCTTTTAGAATGCTTAGCACACACCACAGAATTAAAGCTTTTAAACAACGATATGTAAGCAATACTGGTAAACATATTTTTCTAATGAAGTTACCAAAATATTTATATTTATCTTTTTTGTTTTAAGTACCACAATCAGGAAGATATGTTATCACAATTTAATGAATACATTTAATGAAGATTTAAAAAAAATGTTGAAAGCAACTGAATGCAGATTCTAAAGTGAGATATATAGATATAGTCATATAGATATCAAAGGTATAGATATAGGTAAAACAATAAATTATATGTTTTTATTATCCTTAAGAGAATTTATGATAGGCTCTAATGAGAATAGAAAAGAGAAAATTTCTATTCTGGTCTGATTTAAACCCCTTCTTATATTGTTCCCAAACTGTCCATCTTTTTCTCTTTGTCCCAACTTTCTTGCCTTGTGTGGATCTCCACTGAGATATTATTTCTGGGGAAGTGAAAAATATATACAATGATAAAAATATGAAATATTTTTGCATCTCTGGTGTTTCTAGGGAATTTTTCACTTGTGTAGTTCAGATCACCAAGCCATTTTTATATAACATGAAGGTTTGGTATATGAAGTTAAAGTGGAAGAAGAGAAAAATTAGAATTAATAATAATAATTAGAATTATTATTAGATAATTAGATTAGCAGTCTTTACTCCCATCCTGGACTAATTGATAAGCAACAACTTTTCTTGGAGCCATCAAGAACTGAAGTCACTGGGTAAACTGCCACCCTGCAATCCTGAGAGACAGGTTCATCCAGAGAGATATAGAAATCAAGATAAATTTAATTAGAGCAGAAGCTGTTGAGGAATAAACTAATAAGAGCATTAAATCATAATTTTGATGAGCTGCTGGAGACTGAGTTGAGACCAGCATGAGAAGAAAAAACTCCCAGGGGATTCAGACTTAGGGGTTTCCCAACACTTTCTTGAGGTTACTTTCTGGAATTTTTACATGAATATTCACTAGGTTTTTATGGTGGATATCTAAAAAAAAAAATCTCTTCTTACCTCTAACAGGAAAAACCAAGAGTAAGTATTATGAAACAATCTCAGGGACGTCTCCATAGCAATGGGCTATACTCTCTAGGGCAAAGAACTTAGCTAGCATATTCTGAAATTTGCTCTTGGGGTGAGGAGAAATTTCTCCCAACTTGTATCTCTTCAAGGCTGCTGCCTCATTAACGTTGGAAGGCACAGTCAACAGGGCTCATGGCTTTATATCACTTCAGAGAAATGGTTTAGGAATACAGCAGCCAGGTAAAAAAAAGTGGATAAAAGCAGGGGAAAGCTACGGAGAAACACTTATGAAGGACAGATATCTCAGACAAAGGTGCAATACATGACTAAAGTTTAATCAGAAGTTTAGAGAATGTTCACCCTCCCCTTTAAAGTATCAACACAACACACATGGGGGCAAATATAATAATACATAAAAAGAGTAGCTGAAGACAAGCTCATTGGGAGAAGTACATGAGGAAGTCAATATAGAAGACAAACATATGGCTAATACAGGAATTTGAAGCACCTGATATTGTCAAAGAAAAATTGCACTGGATGGAGTTAAACAGGCAAGGAAGACTTTATTTAAGACTATTGCAAAAGAGGAGAGAGATGAACTCATCTCTGTTGAAACAAAAGGCAAGAGAGTTTTTAAGCACTGAGGTGAGCTAGTAGAAATGGAATAAAGTATTTTATTTATTATGGGATTTATTCAAAGTAAGAAAGGCAGGTTTATCATTTAAATATCAATGTAATCCATCATATTGTATCAATTGAAACAGAATAATCATTTTATGGAATCTAACACTCATCCATGATAAAAAAACTTTACCAAATATGAATAGAAGGAGAATTCCTCAACATGATAAAGAATATTTCCAAAAAACCTACAACTAACATTATACTTAATGGTGAGAGACTGGAAGTTCTACCTTATTATTAGGAAGAAGTCAAGGATTTCCTTTCTCACCACTGTAATTTGACATCAAACTGGAATTCCTTAAGTACAGTAAGACATAAAAAATAAATTAAATATATACAAATTAGAAAGGAAGAAATAAACTGCCTTTCTTTGCAGATGATCTGATTGTCTATGTAGAAAAAGCCAAATAATCTACAAAAGAAACAGAGGGAAAAAAACCAAGACTTCCTGCAACTAATAAGAAATCAGAGCAAGACTACAGGATACAAGGTTGATATACAAAAGTCTATTTGTTTCACAAATACTAGTGATGAAAAATTTGAGTTTGACATTAAAAGCATAGTACCATTTACAATCGCACCAAAAAAAATATTTAGGTATACATCTAACAAAATGTGTCCAGGATTTATAAGTAGAAAACTTCAAAACTGATAAAAATAAACCAAAGATTTAAGTAAATGGGAAAATACTCTGTATTCTTTCACTGAAAAACCCCAATAAGAGTTAATTCTTCCCAGTTTGGATTCAATGCAATCAAAATCCCAGCAAATTCTTTCACATACATGGACAAATCATTCTAAAATTTATGTGGAAATCAAAGAGCTAGAATAGCCAAGAGAATATGGTAGAAGAAAACCCAAGTCGAAGAACTCACATTATCAGATTTTAAAACTTATTTTGAAAATAGAATCATATAGACAGCATGGTATTGGTTAGACACATAAAAGAATGGAACAAGGTAGAGATCCTAGAAATAGACTAACACAGACATAGTCAATTAAATTTTGACAAGGCACAAAAGCAATGGAGAGAGAGAGATGTAATTTTTTAAAACAAATTATACTAGAAAACTAGGCAAAATAAGACAGAGCCCAGACACAGATTTTACTCCTTTCACAAAATTTAATTCAAAATGCATCATAGAAGAAATTGTGAAATGTAAAACTATAAGGGTCTAGAAGAAAATATAGGAGAAAATTATGTTAACCTTGGGTTTGCTGATGAGTTTTTAGATGAAATAACAAAAGCATAATACATGAAAGAAAATAAAATATAAAATTGACTTTATTAAAATTTAAAACGTCTGCTCCATGAAAACACTAGTTAGCCAATAAAAAGCAAACAAGCTAAAATTGGGAGATAATATTGCAAAACACATCTGATGAAGGACTTATATCCAAATTAGCAAAATATCCCTGGAACTTTAAGAAAATTAAAAATAGAAAAAAATTAAATGTGGACCAAAGATCTGAACAGACACCTCAAAAAGAAGATATAGAGATGACATGTTAGCATATGAAAAGATAGTCAACATTATTTGTCATTAGAAAATTACAGATTAAAACAACAAGATGCCATTATGCATGTATTAAAATCCCAAATACCTGACAATAACAATTATTGGTGAGGATGCAGAGTACAGGAATTCTCCTTTATTGCTGGTGGGGATAGAAATGGTATAAATACCTTGGAAAACAGCCTGGCCATTTCTTAAAAAGCTGCAACATAGTCTTAGTACACAATAAAACTTCTTTGTATTTATCCAGTTAACTTGAGAACTTGTGTCCATACAAAAACTTGTAAGCAAAGTTTATAGCAAGTTATTCTTTACAATTGCCAAAAACTAGAAGCCATGAAAATGTTCTTCAATAGTTGAATAGGTAAGCAAACTATGTATATCCATACAATGAGATACTATTTAGTGACTGAAAGACATGTTCGATCAAGACACACAAAACCTAAATGAATCTTAAATACATGATGCTATATAAAACATACCAGTCTGAAAAGGATATATACTATATAATTTCATTAAGTGACAATCACAACTTCTCACTCTTTATGTAAGGAAAGAGTAAACCTCATATATTGACTTCCTTTTTTAAAAATGTTGTATAGAAAAGGAGAGAAACAAGTTACTTTACAATGGAAAAGTCAAACAAACAGTATTTCAAGAATGTGATCAGTTAAAAAGAAGAGTGGTAAATCATGCTGTTAATGTTTCCTGATAAGATGTGACGAGGAAGGCACTTTACCTCTGTCGTCTTGCTCCCCAAAACCCTTAACTCCAGAACAATCATGAGAAAAACATCAAATAAATCTCAATTGAAGGACATTCTATAAAGTAGCTAACCATTACTTACCAAAATTGTCAAGGTCATCAAAACAAGGAAACTGAAAAACAGTCACAACCAAAAGGAACCTCAGAAGACATAATGACTAAATGCAATATTGTATTCTGGATAAGATTTTGGAACACAAAAAAAGACGTTTGGTAAAAACTAAAGATATTTGAATAAAGTATGGACTTCACTTGATATTGTATCTTTATTAGTTCATAAGTGATGTCAAATGTATCATATAAATATAAGATTTTAATAATAAGGGATACTAGGTAGGGGGTAAATCAGAACTTTGTATTGTCTTTTTTTCCCCTAAAAATTTATTTATTTATTTGAGAGAGAGCAAGAGAGCGTGCTGTGGGGAGGGGCAGAGGGAGAAAGAGAGAGAATTTCAAGTAGCATCCTTGTTGAGTATGGAGCCTGAGGTGGGGCTCTGTCCCACCATCCTGAGATCAGGACCTGAACCGAAATCAAGAGCTGGCTGCCCAACCAACTGAGTCACCCGGGCACCCCTCATGCCTATGTTGTCTTTATAATTTTTTTTACATCTACAACTATTCTAAAACTAAATGTTTTATTTTATTTTAACATATATTTTTATTTTTTTAAAGATTTTATTTATTTATTTGACAGAGGAAGAGAGAGAGAGAGAGGCAGGCAGAGGGGGAGGGAGAAGCAAGATCCCCGCTGAGCAAGGAACCCCCCCACACACAACATGGGGCTGGATCCCAGGATCCTGGGATCGACCCCTGCATCGGGCTCCCTGCTCAATGGGGAGTCTGCTTCTCCCTCTCCTGCTGCTGCTCCCCCTGTTTGTGCTCTCTCTTTCAATCTCTCTTTCTCTCATATAAATACATAAAATCTTTAAAAAAAATTAAAAAAAGAGATGAAAAAAATCTTGTAACTGCTTAAAGAATCGGGGGCTATACTTTCTACATCAACTCTGTATTGAAGGCAATGGAATTAATATATAAATTATATTATACAAGCCTTGAGGGTTTTTTTTGTTTTGTTTTGTTTTTTGTAACCAGACAACAGGATAACTTCTTCCCTTTAACTTATAAGTTCCTTGAGTCCCAGCTCCATAAGCGATGGACTATCCCTAATATTAGGAGGTATTCTGGAAGCAATTTATTTAACAATACCAAAAAACCATAATGAAATAGGAAGGCTGAAATAACTATTTCTTGCTTTTCAATTAACATAGGGTAAATTTCTGGTGAGACAGGATATGACAAATTCAAATTGACTATCATTTTTCCAACATTATTAATTCCATGGTTGTACATCCTGCTACCTGGAATATTTTTTCCTAAATCCTGTTAAGTTTTGGCTTTTATGCAAACTTCCATCATATTTTAAATCAGAAAAATGTCATCAATTATATATTTATTTACTCCTTGGATAAATGTAAAGATCTATACAAACCTCTTTAAAATATTCATCTGTAATTTTATCAACGAATCCAACCATTCTAAGTGTGACTCATGTTCTATACTTTATTTCTATTTCTACCCAAACAAAAATGAATGAATAACTTAATCAATCAAGCAAATTATTCTTCAGAATGATCTACAGGAGTGCTGTGTGCCTGAACACACACATACGCCCACACATATTTACACATGACCTACTTCCCATTTTAGAGGACAAGCTCCTGAAGGAAGATATTGATTCTTTGCCTTTTGAATATCCCAAGCCCTCTGAGTTGTCATTAGTGACTTTAATTTTTGTAGAATGACAGTACGCTTGAGACCTATATGAAATCTATGAACTCTAAAATTAGACTGCCTGGATTTGAATTTTATCTCCTTGCTCACTACCAGTGAGACCATGGGAAAATTTATCTAATTATCCATTTCCTCATCCTTAAAATTAAAATAGTAAAAATAACTTATAGTATCAATGAGCTGATTGAATACCTGAATGAGTACAAAATACATAACAATGCCTGACATAGTAAATATACGATAAATGATAACTACTCATTATTTCCCCCACTAGTTTTATCTCACAACATCGTAGTCAATAGAGTCATTTCCGGTAGGAAGTACCTGTATTCATAATGATAGGAACTATGTTTGGTAGTACTGAAGTGCTGAATACTCAACCTGAAGTGTTTTACCGTGAAAAAGCCATATCATCTTCAGATAATAGGGTGCTTAAAGGTTGGACTTACATTTTGAGATCAAAGAAGTACAAAAATTAACTCCTGTCACATCCTTACATCAGAAAGGACAGATTGTAATTGCAAGTAAATGGACGTATTAGCACATTACTTGTGGCTAGAAAAAGTGAGAGGTGCATTATGGCCAAACACAGTTTTTGTGATCATTATTTAGAAATTGGAATACTATCAGGAGGCAGGAATCAAGTATTCATAGTCAGAAATATTGGTTATTCTTCAGAATTATTTGGCATCAAACCTTATGATGAGATGGATGATTTCCTAATGGTTTCCTGTGCTGCTTTTCTCATCAGTGGCTTAGAGACATAATTTTTTGTTTTGGGTTTTTTTTTTTTTTCCACCACACTGGTACTGCATACAAAAAAAATAAAGCTTTTTCTCATATATATTTTCCCGACTTCAGATCTTGGTTATAGGAAATGAATTTTACAGTTATAGAAGAGTTTCATTATCTCTGTCATATATAGATAGACTAGTAAATATTTAACAACAGACTCTCAAAAAAAAAAAAAAAAAACCCTAATTTGTAGTGTTCTTTGATTCTGTGAAGAAAAAGCTGCCACCTGGACAATTTCAAGCTACAAATGTGATGTTGAGGAACTCAGGAAGAGATGTTTTGCAAAATTGAATCTTGTAAACCATTGCAACCCAGCTTCCACACAATACTCTGTGTGTGTGTGTGTGTGTGTGATATTTCCATGTGTCAGGAATTGTTTCAAATATTGGGGAGTTAAGAGAATAGTAGAAAATGCCCCCCTTTGTGATAGGCTATGCACTGTCCATGGGGAGATACAGACATTAAACTAACAAATGAATAAATAAATCTAACAATTTCCAAAGCACTAAATATAAAAAGGGAAAAATATAATCATGTGATAGAAAGTGACTTGGGGGCTTTTATGGTCAGGAAGATTCTTCAGATAGTTATGTCAGTAAAGCCTTTCTGTGAAACTGACATTTGAACTCAAACTTATCTGATATCAAGGAACAAGCCTTACAAAGTGTTGAGAGCAGTATGCTCAGATAGCCCTGGGGTGAGAACATGCTCAGTGTATTTGAGGAGCAGAAATAAGCCTGCAGGGAGATAGGGGTCATTAAAGGAAACTGAACATTAAAAAAAGAAGAAGAAGAAAGAGAAGAAGAAGAAGAAGAAGAAGAAGAAGAAGAAGAAGAAGAAGAAGAAGAAGAAGAAGAAGAAGAAG
>NC_058403.1:42636091-42679478 GCF_002201575.2 Neomonachus schauinslandi | reverse complement strand
AGAAGAAGAAGAAGAAGAAGAAGAAGAAGAAGAAGAAGAAGAAGAAGCAGCAGCAGCAGCAGCAGCAACAGCAGCAACCTGGTGTGACAGGTGGGAAATAATGGGTAGAGATGTAAAAGCTGAGGTCGGAGGAATAGGGCAGATTATATAGAACCCAATTAAGTATGACGCACAGTTTGAATTTTAGTGCTACAAGGCCACAGTATATTAGGGTGGAACATTTGCCCCTGGAGAAACAGTTTTAGGGAGAGATTACAGAAATATATAAGAAATATATACAAAAATATATAAGATTACAGAAAAATGTATATACAATATACTTGGCATTGAAAGAAACAGCAAGTTAACACAGAAACCCTTGTTCTCCACATTTCTTATGCTAACTAGTATTAAGATAATGAGTTTGAAACATTGCAGTGAAAGTCTTCAGATTTTGATGAACAAGCACAAATCTCATTTTACATACAAGATAAAAAATTAGGGCTCTTCCAATTGGTAAAAGCAAATTGCGTTCCTATACTCTTATGTCAAGACAGAACTCCTTATCTAGATAATATCAGTGACTTGCATTTGGACACATTGAGATTTTCAACAAGTTTTCTAAAAAATTATTTTCATTTATTAACATAATTGTTCTATGAGATAGTCAGAAGAGCTTTTTTTTTTTTTTAATCTTTCAAAATCACAATGAAGAAAGTGAGGATCAAGGAATTCTGGTACCAAGACCATATAATTTCAAGTCTTTTCTACTTCTTTCCATGCTAATTATATCACACACTTCTATGATGTATGTTTATTTGAGACATCTGAATTATTTTTTTCAGTGCTATTTATCTCACTAGATAAAAAGTGATGGAATTTAACAAGTTAGTTAAAAATGGATTCAATTGTCATGTTTAAAACCTGCTTAAGTCATAGTATAGTAGCTTTTTTCTCATAGTGCTCTACTCCTATGTACTGCTGTTCCTGTGAATTTTGGTTCTCTGAATATCTGTATCACTTAAATTATAAGAATCTGTTCAAATATTAAAATCATCCCACAGAATATTGAGTCATATCCACAGAAGCAGCCATGATTTTCTACTTCAGTACTTGGTTTTATGTAAGATATTCTGGAAATAGTTTATTTCATTACAGAAGTAGCCTTCACTTAGAAACTTATAAATGTCATTTTGACAATTGTGCTCCACTAAGCTGTGGTATTTCAATGAGATATATAATTAAATTATCTTGATTATCCTTCAAAGGTATGACAAACTCAAAAACTTTAACCATTAATGGGAATAATTTAAGGACTAAGGGAGAAAAACTGGATACTATGAATGGTTGTAAATTTCTTAATCTGTGATATAGAATAGGGTTTATAAAATTGGTATTATTTATTATGTACCTATCTCTTGTCTGCACCAAATATAGGTGCAGTACATAATTCAATGCCATACAAACATTTATTAACACTGGGAGAACTTTTCATTTCTCACTGCTGCCCAAGGCTGCTTAAGTCCACTACTTCTCAGCTCCTCTTACCTTTGGGAGAAGGAGTTTGTAGTCTGATTAGAGTCTAGGTTGTCTACCATTCGTATTTTACAAGTAGAAAGGAATACTGTTAGTTTTCAGTGCTGTAAATTAAATGGTACTTTGATTTCAATTCAGAGATTTCCCAATATGTGTAGATTTCCACTAAGAGCCCTCTTAAGAGATGATATAGCTGGAAGGCTAAATTCAGGCATTCTTGGACCCCTGATACTACTGCTATTAGAATAGCACAGAAAATAACCTGGAACTATACCTGGATTTGTGACATACTCGGGGGAGGGGGGAATAGTTATAAAAATGGAAGACAGTTTACGTGCCTTCCAAATATTCACAATTTAATGTGGAAGACACATATAAATAATTAACTATTGTTCTATATGCACCAAACTATAGAGAAGAATATTTTATTCTGCTTAGGTGTACAGAACATGAGGAATACTTCAACTGGATATGATTTTTGACTTTGCCTCTGAAAGGTGAATGAACTTTTTCTAGATGTAGAAAAAGAAAGAATATAATAGGATAAAAGGAGTAAGTTTGAGCAAATGTTTTAATGTACATGGCTATTTAAATAATCAGAGGAAGATACAATAAGGGTTGGAACAGGAAGTAAAGAGAGAATCAGGGAATGCTCTCAATAGATGAGAAACACATTTTAGGGTAATAATAATGTCCTGGAATTAAGAGGAAAGAGTGAGGCAAAGAAAACTCAGGTATTTCTGTATGATAGAGATCATGTTGGATCCTAAATGGGAAATAAAAGAAGAGAAACATGTTTGGAAGGTGGTTTATGAGAAACTTTTAGAGAATAATTTGAGGAATTGGTGTGCAGCTGATGGAAGAGTAACGGACAGTTGGAAATGAATGTGTGTTGCTCAGGATAGAAGGTAGATTTTATGAAACAAGACAAAACCAGAGAGGGAGACAAACCATAAGAGACTCTTAATCTCAGGAAACAAACTGAGGGTTGCTGGAGTGGAGGGGGGTGAGTGATAGACATTGGAGAGGGTGTGTGCTATGGTGAGCACTGTGAATTGTGTAGGACTGATGAATCACAGACCTGTACCCCTGAAACAAATAATACATTATACATTAATAAAAAAAAGAAGATAGATTTTAAGATATGAATTTGGAAGTCCTGTTACAGAAGATATACAGAAAGGTAGGCAAAATATATCTTGATATGCACTTCAACAAGGTGTTTTGGTAAGTTGTGACTTAAAATATTCTCTTTATTTCTGCAAAGAATACTGTAAAAGTGTTGAGTTGAAAGATGGACAAGGAAGAGTGGAAGATGTAGATAAAGCCTTCGGAGACTTACTAGGTTCTCCTTTTTGAGATTCAAGTAACCAGGAGCAAGACAGATGCACAGTCCGGAACAGGAAATGAACTTCAATCAAAATCATCACCTGGTTAAAAATAAATGGGAATAGTGGGTCAGCCCCAGGAGAGACAGGGTGATCACAGGGTATTTCTGAGTCTATGAGGTGGTAAATATTAGTATCTCTCCATATAAAAGATTTTCCCCATGTAAATACATCTGAGGAGCTCTAACATTGTCTGGGAGTCCAGACCAGTGTGAATGTGGAACAGTCAGCAGAACATAAGCCTGGGTCATTTGCTGCTACAGAGACATTTCTTTGGTCTTAGTATCTGTCCATGGGAAAAGTCTTTTTTATAACAATAAAGATTTAGTATAAATCTTGGAAGACCACACTCTTTTGTAAAGTGACTATACTAAGTATAGGCGATGCCCAAGTAAGAGGCAAAGGTCACCATCAAGACAAGCAAGAGAAGTGGCTTGAGAAGCAACCTAAGTAGAGGGCTATTTTGAGCTAACTTTGTAAGAACTATGAGCAAGAGCAAGGCATGATGAAAATTAATCTGATTGTGTCTGAAGGTTAGATTAGCTTGTTGACAGTAGGAAAAGGGAAGAGGAAGAAATATAGGATTGGCCAGAGTGTGCTGTAAAACTTCTCATGGAAAATGGGAAAAAGAAAATACTTCATCAGCAAAGTTCAAGGGTATGAGCAGAAAATATAGGAAAAAATACTACAAATAGGGAAATTGACAACAGAAGACCCAGAAACTGGAAAAAGTTTGCTGAGAAAGCCTCCTATAGTATACGAGAACAGAAGGACAATGAAACTCATACATCATCAAATGGTCATTAATTTGGGAAGCAAACAGAAAGACCTGAAAAATAATTCATTCTCATCTTGGGTGTGTAATGTTGCAAAAGTTATACCACTACAAGGAATATCATAGCAAGTTGGGCAATTAAAAATGTGCCCTAAACATGGGAAATATAACAAGTGATATAATAATGTTTTGTATCAACAACTGATAAAAGGCACATTACACAGAATAGTCTCCTCATGCAGGTGAAGACTGAGGGCTTGCTACCCAGTAGAATGAATTATAGATAAATGACTGGTTTTAAATAAATTACTCTGATAGGGAAATGCCCTGGCATTTAGGGGGCAAGCAATTAATTTTCTACAAATGAGAACGCTATATTTTAGAGAGCAGTGAGTAGGGGAATGACAGAGTTTTCAGAACTAAATTCTGGAACTTAAATTCATTTCTACATAGCTTCTGCTCGGAACCATCCATAAATATTTCAAAATATGTTCCTATGTTCTATGAACTTGCAAGTCATATTATAGAAGATATACAGAAAGGTTCTAAAATCTAAAAGTTCTAAAATCCAGAAGATATACAGAAAGTTTCTAAAATCTAAAAAGTTCTAAAATCCAGAACATGAAACTCTATGTAAACTTACAACTAAACATAAGAAAGCTCAGCTGTATACCTTGCGGAAGAAATAGAACTTCCCATACCCGGGCCTTGGTTATCTGTCTATTTGCATGCTTTCAGTCGTTAAACACTTTGTGTTGTGTGTACCTGATTGGATAAGATAGGATATATGATAGTTCTTATCATCACACCTATGAGCGAT
Organism: Neomonachus schauinslandi; assembly: GCF_002201575.2. Lineage (NCBI taxonomy): Eukaryota > Metazoa > Chordata > Mammalia > Carnivora > Phocidae > Neomonachus > Neomonachus schauinslandi. The sequence goes on along the minus strand of NC_058403.1, from coordinate 42,674,980 downwards.
AGCCAGACTAATTTACAAAAACTGGTATCACATATATGAAATTAGAAGTTGACTTTATTTTGAAAAACAATGAAAAGAAATTGTCAAACCTCATGTCTATTCTGCCTTACTGTCCATGAAGGTGTTTGAACTTGGTGGGTGTATGTAACTGATCATAATAGGAAATCATTTTATATCGTAAAAAGTTTTGAAGGGGCGCCCGGGTGGCTCAGTCAGTTAAGCATCTGCCTTCAGCTCAGGTCATGATCCCAGGGTCCTGGGATTGAGTCCCACATCAGGCTCCTTGCTCAGCGGGGAACCTGCTTTTCCCTCTGCCTGCCGCTCCCCCTGCTTGTTCTCTCTCTCTGACAAATAAATAAAATCGTGAAAAAAAAAAAAAAAAGATCAGCCTATTCACCCCATAATCATTAAAGAGTATGAAGAAGAGGAATTCTGGATATTTTACTTGTTGGGCCTCATTTGAATTCTCTTGAAAAAGCCATTTAAAATCCTAACAAAATTTCACTTAAATTAATCTTCTAATTCTCCCCAATGCAGGTATCCTGTCTTCACAGAAATAGGAAATAATCCAGATATATAGTTTTCCTTATAATCCAGTTAAAATACATAACAATACACATGTTCAGACATAATCCGCAGGAATTTTTATTAGGGCCATCTAATATTTGCCAGTATGTTTTGATAATTTCAATCTACCTCCAGGAATTTCAGATGTATCTCAAGATTATTCACTAGAGTAGGAGACTGAAGAAAATATGTACATCCTCAAAATAAAGAATGTCTTAGGCTTGGGAGAAAAACAAGCCAGGATATCCATTTCTACTTGTATGACAATTTTGGATTTTAAAATCGAGGCAAATAGCACATTATCTTACCCATTTTGTTACATTGTGAACTTATTTGCTTAAGAAGAAAATTCTTCTCTTCTTGTTGTAGGTAAATCCTTTAACACTTTATTGACCTGTTATGAATATATTGTGAAAAATATCTATAAAAATACACACTGAGTAATATTTACTCTTATTGTATAATTAAGTATTTCAGTAAACCTTGTATCATGAGATGTTTTGGGTTATGCTTTGGAAAAGAAGTAAAAAATAGCCTTCTTGTCTATAACTATTTGAACAAGGATTATGTTCATGTTCATTTCTGTTTATACAACATAATTCTCTGAGACTCCACGTGAACAAAAACAAATCATGCAACCAGAATCAAAAACCTTAAAGCATAGTTTTTACAAAACTTTTGTTCACCAGGAGAAAGTAAGATAATTTTATCTTTTACTTCATAAAGCGCAAGGTCCCTAAATTAGATATCTCTAGGAAAAAAAATGCTTAAAATAAAAATCAGCCTAAATTAATCCAACATTCTTTTAGGAATAATATAGGAACAATACAATCAGCTAATAAATAATTCTTAAAATGAATATGAAAGGAAATTTGGAAGTATAAAGAAAAAGAAAGGTGGAAAATTAATAAATAGTTTAATATTGCCAAAAGGTTGAAAGCTTGTTTTTACAAGAGTAATACATGACAAATTCAATAGTGAAATTACACATAAATTTATATATATTGCTCTGAATGGGATACATTATCCAAAAATATTGATCTTTAAAAATATATATATTGATGTTTTTCTGTACAAAACAAAAAATATCATTGCATGAATAATGATTATCATTAGCATTATTATTCTTTTTACATCTATATCATATATACAAGGACTAAAACTGAGAGTTATTGAATTTATGTAGTGTGTTAACTCTAGCAGGAAATGTTTTGTCACGATACCTTTGATGTTGCAGTTTTAGAACAATAATTTATATGAAATGTAAATTGAAAAAAGTGACTTTTTCAGGTGAAGTAATAAGAGTAGCAGCTGCTATAGAAGATATATACATATATTCTGTAACATAGATGCAAGGAGAGTGTATAAAATAAATTATATGTTAATATATAGTTTCCCTTACACATCAATCTGGCGTATCTCTTGTCCTCATGTTTTCTGGTGTATATAAGAATTATATAAACTACTCTATGGTAGTATATTACAATTGAACTGACTTCTTTCTCTCTAGTCTTCATCTATCTAACAGTGTTTTTTTCCTAAAATGCAAATATGATTAAATCATTCCCCTCATAGAAGCCATCAGTGATGCTCCTTTGACTCAGGATAAAATCCACAGTATTGAGCAAGGCATAGAAGGCCTTTTATGATCTGACCCCCACCTAAAGCTGCTAAGCTAATTTCTAATCACACCTATATACCTACGCATATACATAAATATACACACTTACATTTTTACAGTCCACAGAGTATATACTTAGAGTTGCTAATCTTTACACATACCCTTTTCTCTATTGTCCATCGAATGTGTCTTTTAAACTTTAATATTCATCCTGAAGGTTAATTTTTTTTTCTTGGAACTTTTGCCAATTGATTATAGTTTAATTGTGCTATTTTTTCTAATAATTGTAGAATTATTAGAATATGGATTTAGAATTAGAATATAGAATAATAATTCTAATAACTGTTCATAGATCAGTCCAAACTACTATCATACCATTTTGTGATTAATTTACTTTTCTCCCTACCCTATGGAAAATAGAAATAGTGTGTTGTATGCCTTATTTAATATTCCAGTGCTAGGAATAGCAGAGATATTCTGAAATATGTGAGTGATATATATTTATATTTATTGAGCATCTCATTTACTCTTCACAATACCTATAATGTTGGTTATCATCACTGTAATTTTATAGACAAAAAAAATGTTTAAGATCACATTAATGGAGCCACTGAGATTTGGACCCAGTTTTTGATATTTCCAAAGTTTTTTTTATGTTATACTACATTGCTAAATTAATGTAACTGAATAAAATTTAGCAGCTCTTTTGGTTCCTTATTTCATTCATGGTGCTATTGCTTTACTGGAAAATAGACTTTCAATGGCAATGTTAGGGAAGTAACTCTTCCATATTTTTCTAAACTATAAGCTGTTTGCAAAATCATGGTACACCTTAGGTAAGGCAAAACTGTATTCACAGTTAGAGGCAGTAAATCAGGCTGATCTACTTCTCTATCTTTGATTTATGATGGATGAGCTCTTTTTCCATGGATGCTTGAGCAAAGTTGTTTCGCTCACCCATGGATGATTTATTTTGGGTGATCCACTTGTCCAATGAAGATTTATTGCCGAGGATCCACTATCCAGTGTGATTAAATATGTGCAGTTGGCTTGTCCGGAGGTAAGCAAGGAAAACTGAGACACACATGCACACCTTATCCCAAACCGAATTCACCGAGCCTAAGTAAAAACCAGGAAAGTAAGGTCTTTTCTCATGAAATTATAGGTGGCCTCTTTGCAATATGTATATTTTTATTTCATTATTTTGTATTTTATTACTGTGTCATAATGGAATTATAAAATTATTAAATTGTTTTTGTCAACCCTAGTGGGCTAAAATATTAAGTGAAATCTTGAGCAAATGATGTTCTAATCTATATTAGTGCAGAAATTTATAAATGGATTTCATAACGACTGATTAAGAATTGTGGATTAGGGGGGCACCTGGGTGGGTTAAGCATCTGCCTTCAGCTCAGGTCATGATCCCAAGGTCCTGGGATCAAGTTCCGCATTGGGCTCCCTGTTCTGCAGGGAGTCTGCTTCTCCCTCTGCCCTTCACCCTACTCATGATCTCTCTCTCTTTCTCAAATAAAAAAATAAAATCTTAAAAAAAAAAGAATTGTGAATTAAGTCTGTTCACTATGAAGCAAACTAATGAATGGTTTCAATAAGCATGTATTTAGTGATTAATTCTTGTTACCTGTCAACCATTTTTAAAAATCACTATATATTTTCTTTTCCCCCAAATTTCACACTTGTATTTATATTTTTTATATATTTTTATTTTCGATAAACATATCTTTCCTTCTCCCTGTAGAACTTTATCCAATTTTTGAAGAGATTATTTTCTCCCCAAAACATTTAAACTCATTTAGAAGTCCCTTTTGTCCTTTTTAAAGGTAATCCTTTTCCAATTTTTTCCCTCATATATTTAGGCCCTTAACGCTGAGGTAGACTTATTGATAACTACTATAAGGATTGAGTAAAAGTTGTTCACTCATCAAGGGTCAATGATCAGATTTAGCTAGATTGTAAAGGATGATTTCATGTGGTATAGGATCAAAAAGCTCTAAAGAAATCAATGCAGATCATCTTATTCTTTTCCTTCATCTATTTGACCTCTTTATCTATCATAGGAGGATATTAACTGAGGTTAGTACAATTTCATTTTGGAGTACTGTTCATCCCTCCAGTTACTTATGTTTGCCTAGATGACTGCAACTTAATTCATGTTTTATTCTAATTTCTTTTCAAGGTTCCATGTTATGCTAATATATCTTCAATTCATATATCTATATATGTTATCTATATTTATATCTCATTTATACCTATTCTATCATCTATCTATGATCTATCTTTAAATTTTCCTTATAAAACGTAGTAAATATGCTTTCTTTTAGGTTTCAGGAGCTAAATAGCTTTCATAATTTATCAAAATCATTGTTGACAACTGAAACAAAAAATTACCGGCTTCTTAAGAATCTTTGTATTTGTTGTTTTCTGTAATACTTCTTATTTATGTTTTCTTTCAATATTTCCATCACAATATGCTGGCAGTCAGGCAATGTTGTCTCCTAATTTTATATGAAAAAGTCCTAAGAGAAAGGGAAAACCTTAACTTACGCCTTTACACTCTTCTACATGGTGTATTTATGTTTAACAAATAGGAATATTTTTTCTTTCTTTTTTTAGCTGTTAAGAGAAAAAAGAAAATTTTGCTCCAATATGCTAGTTGCAATTCTTTCCTAATTATGTCATTACTTCTCTGAATCCATGCTTACAAGAAACATATTTCCCAGTAGCTTTCTGTTTTGACAACAGCTCTCAGAAATGCTTATTTATTACAAGATTCCCTCTTCTCTTTTTGTTTTAAATTAATATACTTTAATTTTTAAAGCAGTTTTGATTTTACAAAAAAATAAACAAAAACTAGATTTCCCTTATACTCCCTGCCCCTCACATGAACTATCTCTTTTCCCACTATCAGCATCCTCACCATTACAATATCATGCAGAATTGTTTAATTACCAGGCGCCTGGGTGGCTCAGTTGGTTAGGCGACTGTCTTTGGCTCAGGTCATGATCCTGGAGTCCCGGGATCGAGTCCCGCATCAGGCTCCCTGCTCGGCGGGGAGCCTGCTTCTGCCTCTGACCCTCCCCCCTCTCATGTGCTCTCTCTCTCGTTCTCTCTGTCTCAAAAAAAAAAAAAAAAGAATTGTTTAATTACCTTAAAAATCCCCTGTGCTACACCTCTCCATCCCTTCCTTCCTCACTCTGAACCCCTGTTAGCCACTGTTCTTATTACTTTCTCCATAGTTTTTCCTTTCCCAGAATGTCATATAAGTGGAATCATACAGCATGGAGACTTTTCAAATTGACTTTTTCAGCTATCAATATGCATTTAAGTTTCCTCCCAGACTTGATAGCCTTTCTTTCTTTCTTTCTTTCTTTCTTTCTTTCTTTCTTTCTTTCTTTCTTTCTTTCTTTCTTTCTTTCTTTCTTTCTTTCTTTCCTTTCTCTCTTCTCTTTCTTTTTCTTCTTTCTTTCTTTCTTTCTTTCTTTCTTTCTTTCTTTCTTTCTCTCTTCTTCTTTCTTTCTTTATTTCTTTCGTGTGTTTTTTAAAAACTTATTTTTTAGAACAAGTTTAGGTTCACAACAAAACTGAGGATAAGGTACGGAGACTTCACATATGCCCACTGCTCTGGTATCTTGTTGCCATTGACAACCCTACTTTGACAAATCATAATCATACTAATTCAAATGCCAATCTCTTCTTGAGACATACCCACAGACAGACCCAGTAATATTTTACCAAATGTTTGTGCTTCCTTTAGTCCTCAAGTTGACACATAAAATTAACCATTACAATGTTTTAGGGATTAGTACTTGATATGAATGTTGGTCGTGTGTAAATGACTTGCTGTTTTCTACCTGTGAATGTGGCTGCATGAGGAGGTGCTGGCAGGCTTAACTGCATTATCTTGTAATCATAAATGGAAATGTTAAAATGGTGAGGTTAGCTAAGCACAGGTATGGAAAGTAATTTGATGGTGTCACAATGCTCCTGGTTTAATCATCCTTGAAAACACACAACCTCCACATTTCTTGTCATTTGAGATACTAATCTTATTGTTTATTTAAGCTTTATCCAAGAGAATCCAGCTGATCCAAATGTCCATCTGTAAGGTACTGGAAAAACAAATTACAGTTTATCTTCATGAAACCCTTTTCTTTGGTTAAAAAGATTGAATGGGATGCCTATATGCTGTCAGATAGGTCATTCTGTTGTATGGACAAACACAGTTTATGATATATATTTATATAAACTCACACACACCATATACCTCAATAATATACGTCTCTTAAAGTGTATATATGCATATGATATGTATTTTATATGCATGCATGTATATGATATGCACTGGGTGGTATAGGAAGTGATTTGGAGGAATATACACTAACCAGACAACAGTGAATGTGTTTAGAAAATGTGGTGGGGACCAGGATGGGGAGTTCTTCAAAGTTTCCTCCCAGACTTGATAGCCTTTCTTTCTTTCTCTTTCTTTCTTTCTTTCTTTCTTAGAAAATATTTGACCTATCACTTAGAAAATATTTAAAGTTTAGAACATATTATTGTAAAATGTCATAATTAAAATAATTACAGAAAAATAAAGAAAAATTTAAAATATATTGTATAGAAAAGATAAAAACTCTTCAAGATAAGTACTTTGTAGAAAATGTGTGGGTAGCAGACTGTACGCTACTGAAGGCTTAGGACAGAGAATAGGTAGGAAGCAAATCTTCTTTATGTGCCAGTGAAGCAAATGTTTCTAATCACCTCCAGGTGACAATACACCCTGTCTGAGTTATCAGGAAAGGCAAAGCTCGCCTGACTCTCAGGGATCCATCAACCTCTGGCCATCATTAGCCTCTTATTTGATATTTCAACTTAGAATACCCTAGGCTAAATTTATCTCTAATAGTTGAAAAGTTCAGGGTTAACATAAGAGACAAGTAAGTACTATAATAATTTAAAAACCACTTAATACACTAAAGTAGGAATTTTTCAAATGGTACCCAAGAGGCCTGAAAAAATTAATACATTTTCTAGAAGTACTTAAATTAATCCCAGGGTGTAGTTAATAAACTATGAGTCACTATTTCAATTGCAGAAAGAATGAATTTTTGTTAACAAATTTAGTGGAAAGGATCTTTATTAAATCCTGTTTGAACTTCATTTTTAAACATTAATTGTTCATGTTTTATTAGGACTTTATTTTTTTGGCACTTTTTCAAGCTAGTAATTTGTTTTGTTTTGTTTTGTTTTTTAAGATTTTATTTATTTATCTGAGAGAGAGAATGGGAGACAGAGAGCATGAGAGGGGAAGGGTCAGAGGGAGAAGCAGACCCCCAGCTGAGCAGGGAGCCCGATGTGGTACTCGATCCCGGGACTCCAGAATCATGACCTGAGCTGAAGGCAGTTGCTTAACCAACCGAGCCACCCAGGCACCCAAGCTAGTAATTTGTTAATACTATTTAAGTTATGAGCAAAAAATAATTCATTACTGGCTTCATTCTCATGAGATTATCTTACAGGCTAGACTGAATCCTTGCAGTTCAGTTAATACACTTATTTTTAAGTTATCTAGTGGAATATAAATTCTGCCATAACTTCTTTCTGAAAACTGCAAGTGCATTGTATTGATTGAAACCTTGCATGCAGCAAGTGGTTTGATTTGTAGTAGGCAAAGTGACAAAGTCTTGTCAGAATAAAATTAAGCAAATATAATTAAAAACACATCTCTAGTAAGGAAAGGGGTGGGAATAATTACTCACATAATCCAAATTAATATAATCCTAATATTTAACAACAGTTTTCTGTATTTGGTGATATATAGATACTGCTTTGATGATTTTGATCTTAGAATTTTCTACACATCACAATTACCCTATCTGCAATTTAAAAACAATGAATTATAGAGGCTCTCTGTGAAATATCAGTAGCCTGCAATGTAAATTTATATAATGGCTTTCATTTCTATGCCTGCTTTTGATAAACCAGTTAATGAATCAAATCCAATTCTCTTTCCACAATGTATTCTCCAATTCAGAGGTGGTATCAACTCTCCAGTCACCAGCCCACCTTTACGATTGTGAATTTGCCACACTCCACAATTTTGTGAGCCAATTTCTTAAAAACAATCTTTCCCTTTCCCTTTCTTTCTCTCTCTTTTTCTTTCTCTCTCATGGGTACAAATACATATATATGTAAATGAGACACAGATGATATATATACATATCATATATATATAATATATATATATGTATAATCTTCTCTTGGTTCTGTTTCTTGGGAGAGTCCTAATACAGAATCCCCTGTTGCAGAGTCTCCCAAAGTTTAAGATAAGATTCATACTGCTTCTCATGACATATAAAATCTTTTATTTTCTTTGTAATGTATCTAACTTCTGTGCCTATTCTTTTACCATGCATATTTATTGGTACCATACCAATTGATTTGCCATTTCTTGATATTCTATACTCTTGTATTTTATTATTGATTCACTTTTTTCACGCATTTCTTTTGTCATTCATTTATACATACAAAACATGGCTTTGAGGAATTGCTATTTGCTAGAAACTGAACTGATCTCAATGCTTGGGAAAGCAAGCAATTCACTTGCTATGCATGTGCCAGATGGAAGGAATATTATCCTATCACTTCTAGTCAGATCTGTACAATATGATAATCACTACCTCATGTGTCTAATGAGCACTTGATATGTGTCTAGTGTGAACTGAGATGTATTGTAATTGTAAAATACACACTGGACTTCAAAGGCTTAGTAACAAATAATTAAAATTTATTAATATTTTCACAATTTATTTTTTTAAGATATTTATTTATTTGAGAGAGAGACAGTGAGAGAGAGCATGAGAGGGGAGAGGGTTAGAGGGAGAAGCAGACTCCCCACTGAGCAGGGAGCCTGTTGCAGGACTTGATTCCGGAACTCCAGGATCATGACCTGAGTGGAAGGCAGATGCTTAACCAACTAAGCCACCGAGGCGCCCCTTCACAATTTACTTTTTATTCTTTTTAATGTGGCTATTAGAAAATGTAAATTTACATTTGTGGCTTACATTTCTTACTCCTCTGACTTCTAGGAGTAGTGATGGACTCTAAAATCATATATCCTCCAAAATCCACATTTCATTTCCCAGACATTATATGAGACTTCATTGTGTTCCAATTTATATATCAATAGTTATTATGGTTTCCAGTTGACCCTCGAACAACATCAGGGCTAGAGGCACCAATCCATCATGCAGTCAAATATCCATGTATAATTTTTGACTCCCCTAAAACTCAACTACTAATCACCTACTGTTGACCAGAAGCCTTACTAATAACATTAACTGTTGATTTTGTGTATGTATTATATACTGTATTCTTATAATAGAACAAGCTTGGGAAAAGAAAATGTTATTAAGAAAATCATAAGGAAAAGAAAATACATTTATAGTATTATACCGTATTTATGAAAAAAATCCACATGTAAGTGGACCCACATAGTCAAACCCATGTTCAAGGGTCAACTACATATTATTTGTATTCATCTTTTAGGTAAGCACTGTATTTTTCCCATTTTACAGAAGGGAATACTGAATCTAAGATTGTTTAATGAGTTATTTTTCTAACATCAAGTTGTAAAGTTTGGAACAGAATTCCAAAGGCAGGGGCGCCTAGGTGGCTCAATCATTAAGCGTCTGCCTTCGGCTCAGGTCATGATCCCAGGGTCCTGGGATCGAGCCCCGCATCGGGCTCCCTGCTCCACGGGAAGCCTGCTTCTGCCTCTCACACTCCCCTTGCTTGTGTTCCCTCTCTCTCTGTCAAATAAGTAAATAAAATCTTTAAAAAAAAACAAAACAAAACATATTGGATGAACAAATTTAAGTCTGAAAAGCAGATATAAAGTTTATGTATTGTGCTTTACATATGTACAAATTCAAATTCACACATTTTGTGCATGGCTTGGAGGATGAGAGGTATTATGTAGGCTTTCTCTCATCTGAATCATGACATGCCACTATTTATGGTCTTTTTGACCTGCCTTGTGTTGCTATTCAGTTCTCACCGTTAAAGTGGGCCATTAGGCATAGCCTACCTCAAGTTTCAAATTCTCAAAATATCTTAAGTTTCTATATTCTCAAAGCAAGAACCTTTTTTCCCCTTGAGCAAGGACATTTATTGTTTTATTTGTTTATTTGAACAAGATTATAAAGGTTGGAATCCTTGGTCTCTTCTCTGAATTTAACAAATAGATTAGTACATTCCTAAAGCTTCTAAATTTCTTCAGATTCTTCCATCCTTACACCAAGCAAAATAACACCTCTACTCCATATCTAACAGAAATTTCCTTTATTACACACCCTACATGAATCCTCTGAGTAAACTACTTTCTGAATCCTCTGCTATTTGGCATGATGGGATATACTAGGATTTTTTTTTTTCCCTCCTTAAACCTAAGATTACTTTCAAAGTTCCCTTTTCTTCCCACTTATTTTAAAAGTAAAAATTGTGCAGTGATTTATTTTTTTCTCTGCTGAAGTAATATACACCTTATCCTTAATTGTTTAATACCTTGAGATGTGCAGAGCAAATAATAATCACAATAATAATAAATACTTTGAATTAAAAATGAACTGGGCAATGTCTCAAAACACCTTCTATACTTATGGGTTGAGTTTTCTACTTTTCTTTCACTGTTTTGCCTTCTCTCTAAATATTAGAAGATCCATAATTCTGTGTTTGTACTTGAAATTTTCTCTCAAGTTTTATTTGTTGTAATTACTGTTTGTATAAAACAACTTGTCCCTACTGTGGAAAAAGTAGGGTGTTGAATGTTAGAAAACGCTTGCCTCTCCATAATTTATATCCAACTCACAGCTTTAGGATTTGGATGCAAATACTAATTTTGCCTGCTACTTTCATCAACCAGGATGCAAGGAGGGAGTGTTACTGGTCTTGATGTTCTTCCCAGTGAATAATTCTTAAATGTGATCAAGGACTCCCTGCAGCTTTTCCTATAGGTTGAGTCAGCTCAAAGCATCCTCATGGTTACTTGCAGTCATCTTGTTCTGTAGCTACTTCTAGTATTATTTCTGCATAAAATTATTCCCATCAATCTTCTGGTCTTTTGGGAATTACTCAAAACTATAGTCTCCTGGTGACATTTTGTCATTTTTTCTTTCTTTTTTTTTTTAAGGTTTTATTTATTTATCTGTCATAGAGAGAGAGAGAGAGCACAAGCTGCGGAAGCAGCAGGCAGAAGGAGAAGCAGGCTCCCACAGAGCAGACAGCCCAACTCAGGGCTTGATTCCAGGACCCTGGGATCATGACCTGAGCTGAAGGCAGATGCTTAACTGACTGAGCCACTCAGGCGCCCTTCTCATTTTTTCTAATGGCACAATTAATCAATTGATTTATTCATTTTGAAATCTTTTTTTTTTTTTCCTTTTTTCAGTGAAGTTAGGGATAGGAGGGAGAAAAGATATTTGTACCCATTTTGCAATCTTGATCCATTCTCCAAATAATTTTATTTTTATTTTCTAAAACATAAATTTAAAATCTCTTGATTGTTTAAAATCCTTGGTGACTGCCTATAACCCCCAGGGTAATAACCAAATTTATTAACACATCACACAAGACCTCCATGATTTTCCAGCTGCTTTAGCTTAAACTCTTGTCAGTCTCAAGCCTCATCTTCTGTTAGTCACAGTACACTACAGAGTTTATAATTCTTAAAATCAATATGCTCCTTCTCATCTTTTATGGCAGTATTTTTTGCCTGCTCTTTGCCTGGCTTAAATTCTTTCAAGTTTTGTGACACCACTATAATGCCAATTTGACATTATAGGATGGATTCTTTGACTTTTCTTTCAAACTAATGAGATTCCTTCTCTGTGCAGTTTTAACATCTTAGGCATATATCTATTTCAAAGCTTGTTATTACATTATGTTGCAATTTTTCACATAAATGTCTCCTTACTAGGCTGTTAGCTCCTTAAACAAAGGCTGTACCTTAGTTGTCTTCATAGTTTCAGTGCCTAGAGTCTTACAATAGATATGCTAAAATATCACTGAATAATTCAATGAGCCATGACATAGTCACAAAATGTTGTATATATGGTAATAATATCAACACATGAGGATATAATAACAATATCTCAGTAACAATTGATTTCAGAAAGACTGTGTCATACCAAAGTTAATCATAGGAACTTCACTTAAGGCCAGTCTCCACTTTTGTTTTTTGTGGAGACAGAGAATAACTTTTGATCAAATCTGAAAAGGAAAATTAAATCATTCTGATGAGTTATCTTCACCAATTAGAATAGCCTAAGCATCTTTTATTTATTTATTTTTAAAAGATTTTATTTATTTATTTGACAGAGAGAGAGAGAGAGAGAGAGACAGCGAGAGAGGGAACACAGGGGGAGTGGAGGAGGGAGAAGCAGGCTTCCCACCGAGCAGGGAGCCAGATGCGGGGCTCGATTCCAGGACCCTGGGATCATGACCTGAGCCGAAGGCAGATGCTTAACGACTGAGCCACTCAGGTGCCCCTAGCCTAAGCATCTTTTATCTTTGTATATAAGTATTCCTAAAATTTAGTCATCTTATTCCTCTTCTTTGGAATGTCTTTGAATTTCCTTCCTCTAGTCTATTGCTTTATATATGTATTGTTATAGCAAAAAAGAAACAACTAAATACTTTATATATATCTTGTTAAAGCAATACAGAAAACATAAAAACCAACCATATGTTTTAAGGTTTAATGTTACCCTAATTAAAATACATAATTTATCACTGATAAAGATCACATTTTCCATTTTATAAGTAGCTAAATATTATTTTTCCCAATTAACCCTATAATTACATTTATTTAAAGTTTGCTTTTCTATTCTTACTAAAGTTTTTAATTTCTCCTCTGCCAGAGAACCTCTTACCCTAAGGAAATATGTCTACTTATCTATTAATTGGATATCAATCTGTTATGAAAATACAAATTTTTGTCAATGATCACTAATGCTTTGGAAGTTAAGAAGGAGAAAAGGCAAAATATACTTGGAGATAACGTCCTTGAAATACAGATTATTTAGGGACCATGTATTAATATTATATGGGAGTCTTCCCTTAGATTTATCAACAAAACTGAAACTTTTAACATACTAAAATCAATTAAGCAATTGATTAGCTTCCTCACAACCAGAACAATACCTTTCCCTAGGTTTCATGACATATGTATTTCAGAGTTCACTGTATCCATCAATAAAAATCATCATCTCAACTTTTTTTTTTCATCTCAACTTTTTGTCCTAATTGTTTTCATTACAAAATCATTGTAGAAGATTAGCTTGTTCATTTCTTCTGTCAAATTCAAAAGGTAAACTCAGAGAAGTATCACCTGGCAAAGCAGCATAATTTCAGATGAAAATGATATCTGATATTATTAGTCATGGAACTGTGAAGATTAGCTTTTCAAAGTGTAAATACATATCTAATATTGTGTAGTTTTATGCTGACATGAAATATTTATTGTCAAGGGTTAGATGCTTTTTTCTTCATATAGTTTTTAAATGTTATAGTCTTTGAGCAACATGCACATTCTTAATCATAGTTTTGATTGAGAGTTTACTCCAGCTACAACAGAGGTCTTGGACATGATGACAAGGAAAGGAGAATGTGACCCTAATGGTGAAGAAATTCAATGGAATTTTGAGGGCCTCCTCTACTCTGCTGGATGCTGAACCCTTGTGTTGGGCAAACAGAATTTTATCCATAGTGTATATACCAAGTTTTCCTGTGCCCAGTTATAGTTTAAGTGCTTTCAGATGTCAGTTCATCATTAGAATCATATTCAATTTTAAAATAAGAGTTAAAGGAACTATTTTTTCAGAGAAGTGAATTAATGCACACAGAGTTAGACAGCTAAGTTAATGGTAGGGTCGAGGATTTAAAGAAGCTAGGGAGTCTGTTTCTAGAAATGTGCCTTATACCTTAAGCCATACTCTCTTTCCAATCTACAGATGATATAGGTTAATGAAAAGAGATAAATTAAGAGAAACAAACAAAACCTCATTTAAATTTCTCCCTACTATCTAATTAAAAGAATGAATAAAAGAAACACACTGTAATCAGATTAGATTAGTTGAAATTTAGACAATAAATTAAGAGGGAGATATAGTGTATATATAGTCCAAAAATTTATTTTGAAACCTTAAAATTTCTTCCTTCCTAAATAAAAATACCACAGGATTGTCAATATGCTCCTGTTTCTTGCTCACAGATGTGAAAGTTAACAATGATGTTTAATAATTTGTTTATCCTACCTATGTAGAGTGAAGAAATTTGTCTATATTCACATCATAATGAGTTACTTTTACCTAAGAATATAAGTTACAATGGTTAATTGAAATTATTGAATAAAATGTAGAAATGTTTACCCTATTGTCCTCAAGTGAACTTTTTTCTCAATCAGATGTCTATTGACCTAAGATTTTATTTTCTTCAATTATGCCAATGCTTTTGAACTTATACATGGAATCACATGAGTATAACATGGCGCTATGTCTAAGTACACTGGGTAACTTGGCACAGATTTTGAGGCAATCATATGCAGTTTAGTAAAAAACATATTTTACTTGCTATTATATTAATAGAGAGGAAAAGTGAAGCACAAACTTTTGAATGGGTTTCATACTGAATCAGATTGCAATTTCAAAAAAATTCATATTTGAAATATGGTTATTTACATATTTCATATATACACGTTTTTAAATGAAAATTTTTGAGTAGCAAATGGAAGAAAATCAAATTATAACTCTGATAAAACAACAGTAATGAATTATTATTAACCATACTTCCCAAAGGAAAATTGCTGCTTTGAACTTTGTTGGTAAATATTAACCTATATTCTAGACAGTTCTTGAATATTCCATTACATTTAAATGTCAGTGAAGAGTATATGTTAGTGATTAGTATCATTCAAATAAATTTCAAGAAATAAATTGAAGAAATTCACATTGTTTTCAATTTCCTTTTAACTCAATACCTTTTGATAAAACTCTACTTTTGTTTATTAACCCATTATATTGCCAAGAAAGGAAGGAAGGAAGGAAGGAAGAAAGGAAGGAAAGAAGCTGTGTTTTGATGAACACTCTCTTGATTTCAAAATGATGATACTTGGGTAGTTTATCATGTTATTTTGATAGCATTTAATATAGAATTTAGATCTATAGGCAGGCTTGTATACAAGGGAACTTCTCTCTTCCTTTACACTCTTCTGTCATTGCAGCTCAAATGTACACACACACACACACACACACACACACACCTACCCCTAGTTTTTCCATAAATTTACCTAGTTCTCCATAATATCTTATCCTTCTTCAAATTGTTAATATATCATTTTGAGTAATTTACTCACAATAGTTGGTTTCAGAAGTTATGTGGAGAATGCACAATGTTCTTTATTCAGTAAATCTATTGCTATTAATTGAGCAGTACATAATCATAGCTATAGATTCATCAATCTTCAAGAAAAACATTATGGATTTAATAAACTTCAGGGTAGTGTCTCTCTCATTGACCCATCACCAATACATTAACTCATATTGTCATGTAAAAGTTGCATCTTTTCTTTTTCCATTGATTCATTGGTCCTAAACAAACACAAACACTGACATTTTCATTATTATCATTACTGACCCAAGCCATGGAATATTCTGACAGTGCAAGCCAATCGAAGTCTAATTAAAATAAGTCAGTTTTAGATTTCTGTCAAATTGAAAATGCAAATATTCACATTTTAAAGTTTCATAAAATTCCTATTAACTTTCCAAATTTCATAGGCACAAGAAACCATTTTCTGAAATATATAAAATCTATTGAAGCAAAAGGTAAACAAATACAGGACAAAGCTAGAAAAGATAAACAAAACTAGAAGCATAGATGAAGAGCCTAAAGGTCTATTTTCTTATTTTGACCAGAAAAAGCAGAGAAAATTAGATTTATATAAATATGTAGCAATTTTTGCAAACTTATTTTCTTGCATCTGATTGCATTGCATTGCGCTTTCAAGGAAGCTCAGTTCTAGTTTGACCTCTATTAAATCTCAAAACATCCAATTGTTTTCAATGCCACCATTGTTTTCTATCCCTATGATTTTATGGGGTTTTTTATATGCTGTCCATTCTTTACAAGGTTTCTAGTGTTATATCACTGTAAATTATAATTAAGTGGATGGAAAATTGGAGGAGATTATCTCACTTTCCTTTAACAACTACAGACTTATATTGAATTGATATTTGGTTTAGAATCTCTCAATCTATAATTATATTCAAATTTGTAGATACATAGCTTTCGCTCCCTGAGAATTAATGCAAGTTGCTAGTGCAGGAAACAGATGTCAAAATAAATTGTTCATATCAAAACAGTGTGAGAAACTCTAACACGTATTCTAGTATAAAGATATGTAAGGAACATTTAATCACTGTGTTCTGTATGATATCAGCATGGGAAGGAAGGAGATGGAGCAGAGTAAGGTTATGTGACATGTCCCCAAAGGAGAGGAAGGGTTGCATTGATGGATCAAGAAACAGTCACTGTCTTCTGAGTCTTCTGGTCTCTGCAGATGTCTTGTCTATCTGATCACCAAATTTGTTTCTGGCATATGGTACTATGGTCTGTATCTTGGGAAACTCATAATTCTAGAAGATATCCCCGAAAGGGGAGCAATAGATAAAACCCGTGAACGTGGGACTCCCTCCTCATTCTATTCACTTTTCCTCCTTGACTCTGGGAATTTGATTCAGGAAGAGGGAGGCTTGACACAAATTTCTGGTTACCTATGGCATCTGTAATTTTCCCGTACATCCCTAGCCTGGAAAATAAGCATTTCTTGTTCTCTTCCATTATAGCCACTGAATACATAATGATCCCTATACAATATATGATTCTTACATTATTGAAGAAATGCTGGAATTTGAGTTGGTTAGGTTTGACACTTGATATGAAAGCCAAGGGAACCCTAAAGATGAGGAATTAAAAAGGATTGAACATAATTGCTTTCACGTGCCAAAATATCGTATCTGTTCAGGTATAACTAGAACATTTCTTAGAGATTGCTTGAGGATTCACAGGAAGTTGACAATGAGACGTCAGCCTGGTATTTCAATATCATTGCTTAATCCATGCTATGGTGGCTGATTTTACTGAAAGTTTTCTTGCTTCAAGGAGCTCTCAGTACTACTGCAGACCTGCAAGGAACATAGAAGGGAGATGAGTGTAGTAGGATAGTGAGCAGGGGATATTTGTGCAAGGCCTAGTATTTTCTTGTAAGGAGTTTAGATTTTACACAATTTGGGGTTGGTTAGTTAGTGTTTCAATTTTGGGTTGGTTAGTTAGTGTTTCAATGTTCCTTACATATCTTCCCATGTGGGAAATATGCTATAGGGATTGGACAGAAGTTATTGCAATAATTTAGTTCAGAAGAAAGGAAAACAGTGAAAAAAAGGAGCGGCCTAGACAAATATGAAAATAAGTTATATGAAGTTGTGGTAATTTTTCTAACATACACTTTGGTAAAGAAGACACATTCTAGAATTGTATGAATATTGCTGTGGAAAGAAAGTAAAGAAGGATTGTTTCAATGTTTTGTCCTATGCAATGAGTGAATGGTAATGCTAGTTGATTGGGAGTGAGGTTGAAAGAAGACATGCTAAGATTTGACATTCAAGTGGAGATAGATATCAATCTATAGAACTAGGTCTTGGCAGAATTACAAAAGCTTCTAAAGTTATTTTTCTTTTAGGAAAGACTTATATATGTAATAGAAACTTGATTGTTGACCTCAATTCTCATCTTAACCCTTAATGACATACTGTAATCTATTGAAAAATGAGTTTGAAAACTATTTACTTCATTCTTATTGGTAAGTTATTTTCATAAAAGGCTTACAAATAGTTCTAGAAAATAAAAGGACTACCTTTATTTTTACCAAGAAACCTATGGGTTTTTTAAGTCATATATTTTTTTAAAGGTAGCCCAAGTGTCCATTGAAGAATGAATGGATAAGCAAAAAAATATAAACATACAGTGGAATATTATTCAACCTGAAAAAGAAAATTCTACTATATGCTACAACAGGAATGAAACTTGAGAACATTATGCTAAGTGAAAGAAGCCAGTCAGTAAAGCACAAATACTGTATTTTTCCACTTTTATAAGGTACTTACAGGAGTCAAAGTTATGGAGACATAAAGTAAAATAATGGTTTTCAGGGGCTGGGAGGAGGGAAACTTGGAAGTTATTCTTTAATTGGAATAAAGTTTCAGTTTTACAAGATGAAAAGGGTTCTGGAGATGGATGGTGTGGATGGTTATACAACATTATTAATATGTCTAATACCACTGTATACTTAAAATTGGTTAAGATGATAAGTTTTATGATATGTTTACTATTCCACAATAAAAAGATGGAAAAAAATTTAAAAAGAATAAAAAACAGGAAGGAATGCCTGCAACAGAAAGATGCCATATGTTTATTTTTAAGAAGTCTATAAACCTATTTGAAATAATTTTCAAATGACTTTTACTGGTATTTTAGAAGGCCAAGAAAATCACAAAATGAATAAACTATTTAGTAAGACTAAATTGTTTCTTATACATATACAAGGTGTTATTGGTTAACAGAAGAGAGGAGTAATACAATAGTTGATTTGTACTATAAAAACCCTTTCAACCTAAGATACTATATATAATACATACAATACAGACAGATACACACAAGTACTTATATATATGCATACATATGTTTTAAAATGTAGGGTTTATTATTTAGTACGGTTTTTATTTTTATTGAGCCTTCACAGACAAGGAGATAATTGCTATTGAAAATTTAGTTTTTAGTTTTTGCTCCCAGTTTCCAAGAGGAAGGAGCATACCATGCCATGCAGGACCACATGGGAAAGCACCAGGATCAGTCAGGAGGCAGAAAGAGCAATAGGAAAGCATGGACAAGAGCTTGTCTCAGGGTTTCCATGGTAAAGGCACAGGGAAACCAGGATAAGCAGCATAGGATTGTCTAGTTTTGAATAATTTCAGTGGGCTCTGGAGTGTAGAGGCTGTCTTGAGTTATCAATAACTCAATACCCCTGGCTCTGGTGTAATACTGGGTAAAGAGATAGTGGCCCAACCTGTAAGAGCTTGATTAAGCAGGTAGTTTGCTACTATGGGCTCTGGATTGGTTGGTTTGCACATGAAAGGTGCACTCCATACCCGCCTTACACTTGTCATTCTTTTATCATCAGAAACATAATAAAAGAGCCAAGACATAAGACAGTTAAATCACAAAATCTACAATGCAAGAGGAACTGAGGAGTGACACTTGACTATCTGTTCCTTCTTTCATAGGGCGATTATTACTGAAAAGCTAACAGGATGCTGGGATAATATAAATTCTTTTAAAATACACTGAATATATAGTTATTTGAAAATAACTGAATAGTTCCTGGTACCAGGAACTATTATTTGCTAGAAACACAAAGATGAGTAAAATGTTCTCTGACCTTCAGGAGTTTGTAAGTGCTAGAAACTACCAATAACCAAACAGGTAATCACAATGACACTCGAAGCTTAAAATGACACTTGTGTATTTCTTTTTTTTTTTTGACGATATTTTTATTGTTATGTTAATCCCCATACGTTACATCATTAGTTTTAGATGTAGTGTTCCATGATTCATTGTTTGTGCATAACACCCAGTGCTCAAAATCTGCAGGGCTTTTCACAGCTCTCCTCTAGGTAGCTTCTATATTCTGGAATATAATCAGAAAGTTCAACCCCAGAAACCTGATGAAATTGCAAAATGGCTATTAATGTTTTCACTCAGAATTGGCAGACTTGTCACTTCTGCTCTTATTTCCTTGGCCAAACCAAACCACAACCCTAGTTAGTTGTTAATGTAACAAAGCAATATAATTCTCCTACTAGAAGGAAATAAAATTACACAGCAACATCAGGAATATATATATCCTATATATATGTATACATATATATATAGAACATATATGCCCTCCCTATTGTATATTGTTATTGAGGACAACACTGGAGTACAACAAAGTAATCCAGCAGTGTAAATGCCTAGTTGATTACTTTATGCCTCATTTTCCCCTCCAACAGCTAATGTTATAATGAACAGCACAATATATGTTCTTTTATGGGCCTGTTCCAGAATTTTAGGGGGCTCTATACCCAGGGGCAGAATTTTGTAGTCTGATCTTGATCAAGTAGTCTTATTTCAAAATCTGAATGACAGAGCACAGTTTTCTCTTCCCCATGTTTCTGGTGTTTTTTTCCAACTTTCTGAAATTTGATAATTTAATAGTATGAAGTGGTGTGTCACATTTTTAAACTGCCTGTTCTAATTTTGTCAGTTTCACTATTGGTTTTCTTGTTCTTTTTTGGCTTGTTAGTAGAAGTTCCTGTATATTATAGATGTTCAACATTGTCACTTTTAGACACTATAATTATCTTCTTCAAATGTCGTTTGTTAATTGTATCATCTGTAGCCATTTCTTTACCTTGCCTTCACATCCAGCCAGCCACTGAGTATTGTTCACTCTACTGTGCTGTCTCTCAAATCTACCCACTTCCATCCTTCCCTTCTGCCTATATGTTAATTTAGCTTTGTATCATTTATTGCTGCACTACTGTACTAACTTTTACATTTTTTGCTGTCCTATTCATACATCTTTGCTGTATTTTGCAAAAGAAAACCAGAGTAAGTCACTTTCTCTGGAAAACTTCCCAATGTCTACAGGTGGATGCATCTTCATAGTATCTCTGAATTGTCTCACCATAGAATAGATTTTACTGTATTTTAATGATCTGACTGACTTCCTTTCTGATATAGTACGTTTTAAGCTTTGCAGAGGCAAAGATCCCATTTTATTGTCACCTGTGATCCCCAAACACTATGCCTATCACATACTAGGCACTCAAGGAAATATTATTATGGAAAGAAAGAAGAACAAAAAGGAAAAGAAGGGATCAAATCAAAACCAATTTCAAAATTATATAAATGATCTTAAAAGTTACATAAAACTGTTTCATCATGGAAAAGAGTTCTTAAAATGATAACAAAATCAAAAACAACATGCACAGATGGAGAAAAGAGGGAGATCCCATGGTAAGGGTAGGGAAATGGCCTGCTCCTGAAACAGACTTTCTGTTCGAGAATGCAGACCAGAGTCTAGTGCAAGCACAAATCGTGTCTTTCGTGTTGTGTTTGTCTGACCTGGTTAAAAGACATCTGTCATGTGTGAGCTGGCCAAAGGATATCAGCATATGCCATTTTCAAATTAGGGATAGGCTGCCAGGATCGGTTCTGGTTGCTTGCCCTTACCAGCATTTTGTGAAATACATCCTTGTTTTCTCATTAGAGTTGCCAGTCTCCAGCCTGCTGTGAGCCAGAGACTGAACGGGCTCCACCTGGGCTTCCATGAAGTCTTGCTTCTGGACCTGTCAGGCCTTCTTATCTTCTTTTTACATCTCTA
The DNA here is from genome assembly GCF_002201575.2 of Neomonachus schauinslandi. NCBI lineage: Eukaryota > Metazoa > Chordata > Mammalia > Carnivora > Phocidae > Neomonachus > Neomonachus schauinslandi. Next base: position 42,653,237 of record NC_058403.1, on the reverse strand, counting down.
CTAACAGCACAGTGAGAAATAACATGAATAACATTGGGTATGCTGGTCATCCTTTTTTAATCTTGTTATTTTAAAACAAAACAAATATATTTAAAATGAAATGATTTGTCTCCAAGATTGACATAAATCTAGTAATAAGTTTCTTCCTTACTTTCTTCCTTCCTCCCTCCCTCCCTCTCTTCCTTCCTTCCTTCTTTTTCTTTTTCTTTTTCTTTTTCTTTTTCTTTTTCTTTTTCTTTTTCTTTTTCTTTCTTTCTTTCTTTTCTTTCTTTCTTTCTTTTCTTTCTCCTTTTTGTCAGTGGGCTCAGTAAGTCTGTTATAATGAAGAAAGGAGAGTTCAAGTCATAAGGGAAACATCCGTCAATTTCTCCAGGCAGGAATCTTCAACATTTCCTGATGACTGGCCATCCCCATATGCAATTGTTACTCTCACCCTGCTGTGAATGCCAATGGGGGAAAGAAGGAGAGGAAGCTAGATCCACTCAGCCTTGTATTCTCCAGCCAACAGCATCCTACCAGCCAAGAGTCTCCTACCTGCTCTGGATGTAAAACAAAATTAATTGTTCACAAAAGGAAATTTTCCAGTCACTGGTTTATATTCTTCCATATAATTTCACATAAAATTTTAGGCTATCTTGTTTTCTTTTTTCCCCCAGCTTTACTGAGATATAATTGACATGTAAGATTGTGTAAGTTCAAGGTATGCAATGTAATAATTTGATATATGCATACCTTGTTAAATGATTACCAGCATAAGGTGAGTTAACACATCCAACATCTTACATTGTTACAATTAGTTTTGTGTGTGGTGAGAACTTTTAAAATCTACTCTCTTAGCAACTTGCAAACATACAATATTGTTAACTATAGTCATCATGCTGTACAATATATCACCGGAACTTATTTATCTTATAACTGGAAACTGGTACCCTTACAGATACTTTTCTTTATCATATTCTTCTCCCTTTTTTGAAGGAGATAATTTTTGAAACATCTTTGGGAGGTTTCACAAATTATGTGTGACTTCTTCAGTCTTTATAAAAATTAACTTCAAATTACTTTTGATGTGGTTATGCTTACTCTGTTGGGCAATGCTTTTACGACATAAATCAAAACAATCTCCCACTAGAATGAAACAATCTGAAAGCAAATACACTGCAAATAAATAGTTCAATTTAAAATGGAAAAGCATTCTTTGGGTAAATACCTAATAGTTCAATTGCTGGGTCATAGGGTAGTTCTATTTTTAAATTTTTGAGGAACCTCCATACTGTATTCCACAGTGGCTGAACCAGTTTGCATTCACAGTAACAGTGTAAGAGGGTTCCCTTTTCTCCACATCCTGTTGTTTTTGTGTTGTTGATTTTAGCCATTCTGACAGGTGTGAGGTTATATCTCATTGTAGTTTTGATTAGTATTTCCCTGATGATGGGTGATGTTAAGCGTCTTTTCCTGTGCCTGTATATGTGGAATTTAAGAAACAAACCAAATGATCATAGGGGAAAAAAAGAGAGAGACAAACCAAGAAACAGACTATTAACTATAGAATACAAACTGATGGTTACCAGAAGGGAGGAGGGTGGGGGATGGGTTAAATAGGTGATGGGGTTAAGGAGGGCACTTGTGATGAGCACGGGGTGTTGTATGTAAGTGTTGAATCACTAAATTGTACACCTGAAACTAATATTACTCTGTTACTAGGAACTTAAATAAAAACTTAAAAAATAAATAAATAAAAGCTTTAAAAAATAAAGTAGAAAAGCATGTGATTATCTTGATCAGGAAAAAGTACTTTATTCAACACCCATTCTTGATTAAATCTGAACATAGCCACAACTCGATGCATTATGTATCATAATAATGTGTCAATATTCAACTACCAAACTACGTAATTAAAGTTTTGAATAAAGAAGTTCTGCTCCTACCTGCCCCCCCGTCATGCATGCTTGTGCTCTCTCTCAAATAAATAAATTAAATAAATAAATAAATAAATAAATAAATAAATAAATAAAATCTTTTTTAAAAAAGGAAATATTCTGTAGCTCTAGGAAATCCAATTATAACCTATTGAGAGATAAGAAATAAGAAATTTATTGTAGAAAAAGTGCCTCCATAAAAATTAAAGAAATAATTGAAATATATTATTTAATATTTTCTTTTTATTATTAATACAATTGAAATATAATAAGTGAGAATATGGAAAAATCACTACCCTATACTCTGTTTAAATACTGAGCTTGTTCTCAATCTCAGAGGCCATCAGTTGAAGAAGAGATCTGGCCCTCTTGAGAAAGAAGCTGCAATGTGACTACAAGTATGTGTATGCATGTGTGTATAAATATACATATATTTTTTCCTCCCCCAGCCATGCAGTTATTTAGCAGAGCAACAAAACACTGAGGAAAGGAATATCCAGATCTCTTGAGGATTTTTAGATTCAGGGATTTGTACCTGAGACCCAAAATGCTACAATGGATCTCTTGGAATGTGGAGACCAGGTGATACATATCATTCTGGCCCACATTCTTTTACTTTGAATTCTGTGATCCTCAGACCCATCTTGAGGTTATTTTCCTGAGCCTTTAACTTTTTTTTAAAGATTTTATTTATTTATTTGACAGAGACCGAGACAGTGAGAGCAGGAACACAAGCAGGGGGAGTGGAAGAGGGAGAAGCAGGCTTCCTGCCAAGCAGGGAGCCCGATGCGAGACTCGATCCAGGGACTCGATCCAGGGACTCCAGGATCATGACCTGAGCCGAAGGCAGTTGCTTAACCAACTGAGCCACCCAGGCGCCCGAGTCTTTAACTTTTAATATATTACCATCTCTCAAAGAATCAACATGTGGCAAGTTGGTTATATTGGATCCTTTCTTTCTTAAAAGAGAGATGAGTAACAATTTGTATTTACTGGGATTGTCACATATTCTGGAATATACTGTTCAGATTCACTTTGCCAGTACCACTCTGAGGACTTGGGGTCAGGGGATCACACATAACATGGCCTCAGACCCCAGGAATCACTTTACAGTGAAGGCAAAGCAATGAAGAGCACATGATCATGGGATCAACTCTTTCTGCCCATATTACTCTGCTGCTGACCTGACAGGTCTTTCAGGTGGCCCTTTTAAAGGCTCAGGAAAAGTGTTACTTTGATGAACTTATGATGTGGAGATGGGGTACACTGTTAAACCAACAACTACCTATAGTGTTGCTGCTTTGTTTCAAGTAACTAAAATACAAGATCTTGGGAACCAAAAAGGAGAAGTAGAAATGCTCCTTGTCTTCATCATTTTCTTAATCCACTGAGGAATTTGGGTTTTCATCTATGCAATTTTTATTTTATTTTTTTTAAGATTTTATTTGACAGAGAGAGAGAGAGACAGCGAGAGAGGGAACGCAAGCAGGGGGAGTGGGAGAGGGAGAAGCAGGCTTCCCATGGAGCAGAGAGCCCGACGCAGGGCTCAATCTCAGGACACCGGGATCACCACCTGAGCCGAAGGCAGACGCTTAACGGCTGAGCCACCCAGGTGCCCCTCATCTATGCAATTTTTAGTTTGTGGGATTAGAGAGCCTGGTGTCCAGAGGTAGAATACTTTCACCAGAGAACACAAGGTCTCCAGTATGTGAAACATGGTAACACCTCCCTCTTCACTGTGGGCTCCTCATTCTGATAGGTCAGAATCCAAAGACAGGATTTCTTATCCTAGAAGAGTTAATTGAACATTATTTACTTGATATGCTAAGATTACTGCTGCATAATCAGGGAAGTGAAAAGATTTGTCTGGAATTCAAGGACTACTGGGGGTACTTGCTTGTGCTATCATTCCTTGTGATAGCAGTCATAGGTGCTTTCTGGGATCACTTCCCAAATACATTTTCTGCACCTAACCCTCCATCTTAGGGTCTTTCTTTGGGGGAACTCAGGTAAAGAGGTGGATAACAATAATTAACTATGCTGCCATGGATGCCCACAGCCCCTTTAAGAGTTGGTGCATCTGCTTCCCCAGCTGCTATATAGTTCGGTTGCTAACAGCTGTGCTTTCTTGGGAGACTCGCCACTCTTCTCCAACAGATGGAAGCTACCTTGCTCTCACTGTAGACCTCAGCAAATGACCTGGCCTTAAGGTAGGATAAACTGTGTTGTATAATTTTTGTTCTAGAACCTCTTTGTGGTATTAGAATAAAGCTAGTCTTCAGAGGAGTCACACGCTTGTTTGCTTAACATTCCCCTCCTTTCCCCTGCCGCCACTTTATCCCTCACATTGTCCTCAGTGCACTTCCTTAAACAATCACTTGAGTAGATGGAAAAAAAAAAATTGCTATCACAGGCTTTGCATCTAGAGAAGCTGACCTAAACTACATGACATTTCATCTGAATAAAGCCTTTACATGTGTGGGAACTCCAGACACTAGACAGACTGCATAGGTAGGAAAGAAGAAAAGGGCTCATTAGGAAAGCAAGGGCAGTTAGAAATTGGCTGTTGCACGTAAAGGAGGCTTATGTCTGCTATTTCAAGGTGTTAAATCCTAAGGGGAAGCAGTGGCCTAATTTCCAGAGAGCTTTGGAGGATTCAAAAACAGAGGGACTTCTCTGTATGTTTACAAAGCTGCAAGATTCCGGTAAGAAACGGCTATGTGGTATTTGTACAGGACCTTGAGTAGCTGCATAGAACTGCTGGGATGCACCTCTGGTAAAAGGATGATTCCTTTACCCCCATGGTTGACCAGTAGGAGGTGATGATCTTTGCCTTGTAGAGTTCTGTGAACCACAGCATAGAATTGAAACTATAGAATGTTTCCTGTGTATATAAGACAAACCTAATATAAGCGTAATGTAAACCAAACATGACATAGAGAACCATCAGATCCAAAGAGACCTCATGGAAGAGATCAAAGACCTTTACCAAAGTGACCCACATGACACGAAAACTAAAGGCCAGAAGAAGTAATTGAGGGCCGACTAATAGATGACACCTGAGGATCATGCCCGGCCCTCCCTAGAAACATAGTTTTGCCTATCGAAACACCCACCTTTATTCAGATGAAACTTTGGAGAAAAATAGAAATTCCCTAATTTTCACTGATCTGTAAAAGGGAATTATTAGACAGGCTTTTATTTTATTTTGTTTGTTTTTAAAGATTTTATTTATTTGACAGAGACACAGTGAGAGAGGGAACACAAGCAGGGGAGTGGGAGAGGGAGAAGCAGGCTTCCCACCGAGCAGGGAGCCCGATGCGGGGCTCGATCCCAGGACTCCGGGATCACGACCTGAGCCAAAGGCAGACACTTAATGACTGAGACACTCAGGAGCCCCTAACAGGCTTTTATTTGAATCAGAGATCATCATGATCATAAGATACAATATCTCTAATACTCTAATTTATAATGTAAATAGCTACTAGGTCAATACTTAAATGAAAATAAAATCCAACCAACTTAAAGTTAACATCTATTGTTGTAAAGCAGGTGATGGCAAGTAATAGCAAAATGCAAAAAAAAAAGTGATAGCAGACCTGTGGGCAGTATTTATAATAAATGTTTTCAGATATACATGTTTTAAATGGGCAAATAGCTATGTTTCTGGAAAGCAAACATTATTTAGAATCTGAATAAATAAAATTTCCTCAAGGAAAAATATATTTTAAATTTCTATTGTGATTTTCTATTTAAAATTTATTTATTCAATATTAGCTTATTGAATCCTCATTAAAACAATAGATGAAATATCAGTTATTCACTTTTTTTGGCTGAGGAATTGGGACTTGTTTCCAGGAAAATTATACATGTTATTTGATATAATTATTAAATTCTACACTTAAATTTTCCTCTTTCTAGTCAATCTCCATTGGTCTTTCCAATATACTGTAGCTCTTGCTCTTTTGCCATATTTTGTGTAAGCAGCAAATCACTTGGAAAAATGGGTATCATGTACAAGTATAGCACAACTCTTCCTCAAATAAATTTAGTCAGAATATACTAAGGGAGATTATAACAGCTAACACAAAGTAATTAAGTTTTGTTTTCCTTTGTGATTTAAAGTTTTGCTATTTTGAATAAAACTTCATGGGGAATTTGGCTTTCAAAATTAAGGCTATTGTTACTATTGTTAACTTCAGTCAATTGTATCTGACTTTGGCTCAGGTCATGGTGTCAGGGTTCTGGGTCCTGCGATTGAGCCCTGCATCCCATTGGGCTCCCCACTCAGCGGGGAGTCTGCTTCTCCCTCTCCTTCTGCCCCTCCCCCTGCTTGTACTTTCTCTCTTTCTCTCAAATAAATAAAATCTTTAATAAATAAAGATCAAGAGGCAGAAATCCTAAAGTTGAAATTTCTCACTTCTATAGCTAGTTTATAGTAGATTTAGGACTTCTCAGGGATATTTCCACCAGACCACTCTGAGAATAGTGAGAATCTTAGATTTTTTATATGCCTTGGACTTCAAAATGTTTGGTTTTCCATTTAATGCCTCTTAAATAGTAACTATTAAATAGTTAATAGTTAAATATTCTCACCTTTCATCAGATTACAATATTAGTGTGTATGATACCTTAACAATTACCACATTGTGAACACTCAATATGGAAATGGAAAAAAATAAAGTCAAATTGATAATAAAACATATAAAACCACACTTAAACAACGTTGTTGTGAGGCTTGCAGAAAAATTAGTGCAGTACAGGAATTATATTAGTAGTTTTATAACACACTTACTGGAAACTACACCTAAAAAATTCTATGCAGTATAATTTCATTATAAACTACATGAACTTTATCCTTTGACATTTGGAACAATTTCCAGAAATAGCTCTTCAAATAATTTCAAATTTAACAGGTTTATTTTCTATCTGAAATTATTTGTCATATATGGGAAATAACCGATAGAAGATTTTTAAAACTGCAGTTATTTTAGATGATATTGGTAAGGTGCTTTTTTTTAAAAAAAGATTTTATTTATTGAGAGGGAGATTGAGAAAGTGTGCACATACTCTCACAGGTGTGCAAGTTGGGGGAGGGGCAGAGGAAGTGGGAGAGAGAACCTCAAGCAGCCCCACACAATGTGGGGCTCCATCTCATGACCCCGAGATCATGACCTGAGCGGAAATCAAGAGTCAGAAGCTTAACCAACTGACCCACACAGGCACGCCTGTACGATGCTTTTTTGAATTGCAATTCATGGTATATTTTGCTTACCTAGTACTATTTAAGGCAGTGATAATCTTAACCTTTTTTAATTACCATATTTAGCTTATTTTAAATAATACCGGCATTTAGTCCTGTAGCCTTAAGTTACAATAATAGTAACACAAATTGCTAGTATACATCTTAATCACGACTGAGTGGAATAAAAAAGTTTGAATTCTATATCTATGCTTTACCAAACCTTAGGAGATGGAATATTAAAGAGAAAAGTAATATGATTTCCCACACTGATTTGGAAGTTTTGATGGTTTGTAAATATTAAAGGTTTAGAACTGCAATTCATGAATTTGCTGAATAGCAATTTCTCTGTGTGACAGAAACACAATGTTTGATGGACTGCTTAAATCACTTCATTCACCACTGAACTGAAACTAAGAAGAAACATCTGTACAGTACAAAGTGACATGACTCAAACATTTCAAGAATAGAAATGAAAATGAAATGAGTGATTCATCATACCAAAACCAAAAAGTGAATTTATCTGTACAATATAATTATCTTAATTGGTGTTAGTTGAAAATGAGGACTAAATTTCCGAATCATATTAAATTACTACTACTTAATTATGGGCAAGTGCAGAGAAATTTTAACCCCAACAAACACGATTGCACCTGCAGTGCTGTTTGTATAAATTCATGCATTTGAAGTACAGCTTCAAGTCCTATCCTCTAGGAAACAAATGATATAGTAAAATTATTATTTAATATGTGAGTATATTAGTGTTTCAAAGCAAGTTTTCCTTCTATTTTATTTTTAAAATTTTATTCAGTTTTTAAAATGTATCTTTTATATTCCTATGCTATTATATGTACTGGTATCAAAGTGATTTACACAATTAAAATTTCCAAAAAACTAAAAAAAAAAAGTTCCAAAAAATTATTAGATTAAGAGTATTATATAATTATAGTATTTAAGCCAAAAATAAATCATTCCTTTTGCATTTAAAGTAAGTCCTATGCTACTTGTTATGATTTCTTCTTTTTCTGATATCAATTGCCATTTTTAAACCCTTTGTTTTGAGATAATTTCATACTTAGAGAAAGTTTGCAAGAAAAATGCAAAAAAAAACCTCATAAAAACTTCATGAAGATTTTCCAGTGTTAACATTTCACCACATTTATCATTTCTCTCTATGTATACATGTGTACTACTATTTGATCAGCTGTTTAGTGTAATACATTTATTCCTTTAAATAAGTGAGTTTGCATTACAAAAAAATTTATATAACCAAGCTACAGTGATCAAAATCAGGAAATTAATACTGATACAGAATTAGCTAATCATTGAGACATTCAGATGTCAAAAATTGTTCAGTGTTCTTTTTTGCAAAATGCTTTTGATTTCTAGTCCAGGAGCCAATCCAGTATAACACATTGCATTTAGTTGTCCTGTTTCTAGTTTTCTCAGATTTTCTTAGTTTTCAGAACCTTGGCATCTTTGAAAATTATAGGCTGGTTATTTTGTAAAACATCTCTTAATTTGGCTTTGATGCATACTCATGATTAGATTCAGGTTATGCAGTTTTGGCAGAAATATCACCAAAGTGATGCTCTGCTGTTCTCGGTGCACTGCAGCAGGAAGTGATAACTTGGCATTTTTAAATAGCCTAGCTTAAAGACAGTTTTACTTTTGCTGTCTTCCTTGTAATGATATCATTCTTCTCAGTGTATAGAATGTTATTTAAGCCATTGTGTTTGTTACTTATTGGGAGTTCAAGATTTTTATACTCTTTGATCAAGTGGACACTATATTTACTGCTTTTCCTTTTGACATTTTTATCCCTTTATTATTCCAGATACATATTTGAAATGGATGTTTATTAGCTATTACTTTTTTTCTCTGTCTCAGCCCTTTTTGATTATCATTGAACTTGGCCTGATCAAGTGCTTTGTTTTGTCTTCCATCAACCTCTGTGTAGAACCACAGGGGAAATCTTTAAAAGAAAGAAAGAATAAAAAAGGAAAACTCTACACAGCTACCACCTAAATTTTATGTTTTTAACCCTTCCGCATGTATCTTCTAGATATGACTTTCCTTCATAAAGGTCAATAATTAAACAAGGCTTAAATCTTTTATACAGTAGATCAATTGTTGAGAAATAAATTAGGGTTCATAAAATTTATGAAATATCAGGATAGTCTCAGATATTCTAAAGTATCAAGAAATGTATTTTTCCAAGAGTTTTGTCTTAGGAAATGTTTTTTTTCCCCTGAATCTGAGTGGCAAAATAATGTATCTCATAGAGTAATGAATAGATTGATAGTAGGATATCTCACTGAATAATTCTACAGATCACTGATTTGATCAAAGTGAATTGGTTCAAGAAAGTCATTTCTCTTTTATCCACAACAAATCATGTAGCAGCACTCCTGCAATGTAGAATATTCACTTAAAAAATTCTTCTAAGAAAGAAGAGTCAGTATCTGCTTTGGGTGGGGCCAGAAAGTTTTCTCTCATTTACTTCATACAACGAAACTCCTCATATAGCAATATTTACTAGCCTTTTTTGTGATCGTAGCTGTGGTTTTGATGTTTAATTACCTTATGTCAGATATGTAATATATGTGACTTTATTTTCTAAGATATTCAGAACATACTAGACACTGCTGTATAGTTCTTCGCACCAGGAGTTAGCCACTTAAAGATAAGATTTTTAAAATTTTTTTAGTTCAGTATTCAGTGTTACTGTGACAGGAAAGATTAAAGGTATATCAGAAACAATTTTCTATTGCTACCCATTCTTATTCTTTGTTGTCTAAGTGTCTTTTTTTAGTCCTTGAATTTATCTCAAGTAGCAAAAATTTCTATCAACACAATAGTTAATCCATGGCATGGCATCTGAGTAAAAATGAATAAATTAATAAATAAATCTGCATTATAAAATGTTCCTCTGACTTTATACTTTGAAACATACATTTTCAGTAATGACTACACTCTAAAAGACTTCATGTGAAAAAGGAAGACAATCATAATTTTTCAAATGTCAGTTTTATTCTTGTGTAAGATTACTTTCACTGACAGAAAAACTACTTTATAGAACTCTGAAATGTAGTCAACTTTTTTTTTAACTCTTGGGGGAGAAATCCTAACAAGTAGATAGAGCACTTTAAGGAACAGGACTACCTCTTTTAAGGAAATAATTTTTCCCTAAAATCACTTTTTATTTGCAATATTAAGAAGAGTTTGGAAAATTGTTTTTTTTTTAAGATTTTATTTATTTATTTGACAGAGAGACACAGCGAGAGAGGGAACACAAGCAGGGGGAGCAGGAGAGGGAGAAGCAGGCTTCCCATAGAGCAGGGAGCCCGATGGGGGCTTGAGCCCAGGACCCTGGGATTATGACCTAAGCGGAAGGCAGACACTTAACAACTGAGCCACCCAGGCGCCCCGTTTATATGTTCTTTTTAAATCAGAGGCTGAAAAAAAATTTTTTCCCAATTTTTCTCCAATTTTTTTTTTAAGATTTTATTTATTTATTTGAGAGAGAGAGAGAATGCGAGAGAGAGCATGAGAAGGGGGAGGGTCAGAGAGAGAAGCAGACTCCCCGTGGAGCAGGTAGCCTGACGCGGCTCTTGATCCTGGGACTCTAGGATCCTGACTTGAGCCAAAGGCAGTCGCCCAACCGATTGAGCCACCCAGGCACCCTCCAATTTTTTCTTGTGGTACAATACATGTAACAAAACTTACTATATTAACCATTTTTTAGTGGTAATTCAGTGGTATTATGTATATTCCTATTTTTGTAAATCCATCATCACCATCTTTCTCTAGAACTCTTTTCACCTTGCAAAACTGAAATTCTGTACCTATTAAACAGTACCTCTCCATCACCCCCATTCCTCCCCTCTGGCAACGTCCTTCTTCTGTCCTTCTTCCCTCTCTCTCTCTCTGCCCCACCTCATCTCTCTTTTCTTTATTCTCTTTTTCCCCATGCCCCAGCCTCTGGTAATCACCATTCTACTCTACTTTGTTGCTATGAGTCCAGCTTTTTCTCCCCCTCTCTTTAGATTCCACATATAAGTGAGATCATGTAATATTTATCTTTTGGTGTATAGCTTATTTCACTTAGCATAATATCCTGCAAGTTCATCCATGTTATCACAAATGGCAGGAATCCCTTCCTTTTAAAAACTGAATAATATTCCAATGTGTTTATTTCATATCTTCCTTATAGATTCATCTGTCAGTGAACACTTAGATTGTTTCCATATCTTGGCTATTGTGAGTGATGCCAGCAATGAACATGGGAGTGCAGATATCTCAAGATTGTACTCCCTTTGGATAGTAGATTTCCTTTCCCAGATTGCTTGATTACTTTATGTTGAAAGGTTTTATGAGGATACAGTTTATTAAATTGTTCTGAGCACTGATAATATTTCTGTATATATACATATACATGCATATACACACCTATCGATATGTATAATCACATATAAACATTTTGAAAAACATGGCTTATTAAAGTATGGAATATAAGAATGCATGTGCTAATGTGTATGCAATTAAACATTTGGATCAATGTTAATATAAAATGTAAAATATTTCAATAGATCAGAATCTTGCCCAAAACAAATTAGTCATTTTGTATTTTGTAGTTCTATATTGAAACCATCAAAATAACATTGTAAACAATGAGAGACTACCCTTATTTGCTTAAAAATAAGTGCTATGGTTCAAGGTCTTGTATAAATCATTAACAGAGATTTTTTAACTTCATTTATGTTGGAAGTTATGAACTGTTCTAAGGTGTGCCACGAGGACAAATAAAACTCCAGCCAAATAATGGCACATTATATCTTTCCAAAATCAAGTTACTCAAATGTCACATCAAGACAATGACAATCTTAAAACAAATTTGCAACATGTCAAAGCATAATTAGCAGCTGTTGAAAATATATACAATCTTTCTAAATTTTCATGAGATACCCTAAACATATTCTTTAAAAATTAGATGTTGATATTATTTAATTATTAAAATATTTTCTGAGAAATACAAATACTATATGATTCCACTCATATTTGGAATCTAAAAAATAAAACAAGTGAGTAAACAAAGCGGAATGAGAACTATAAATATAGAGAACAAACTGATGATTATCAGGGAAAGGGGGTGCGAGGATGGACAAATGGGTGAAGGGGAGTAGGAGACATGGGATTCCAGTTATAGAATAAATAAGTCTTTAGGAATAAAAAGTATAGCATAGAGAATATAGTCAATGATATAATAATAATGTTGTATGGTGGCAGATGGTAGCTACACTTGTTAAGCATGCATAAGTCATAGAAATGTTGAATCACTGTGCTATATACCTGAAACTAATGTAGCTATACATCTAGTTATAAATATATATATATAATTTCAATTTTATTTGAAATTATATATCCATATGTAATTTTGATTTTATTTGAAATTGGTTGAATTATCCCTCTTGTGCAGAATCAACTAATTAATGTGATAGGTTAAAATACTAATTGTAATGTTAACAACAAAGGAAATTTTTGTGTTAAATTTCCACTAGATTTGATCTTAGATTTGATCTCAATAGACTGACTTTAGTGTTTACCTTTAAACCATTTTGCTATATGGTTTGCTTTAATATACATCAAATCATGTTCTCAATTGCAAAGAACTCATAAATAAGGTGATATTAGTTTTAGAAAATATTTGAAAAAATAATATTGGATGAGGTCTTTGTCAAAATAATTATTAAAAAAAAAGAAAGATGTTCTACATTCTTTTGGCAATTTCACTGACCATTTAAGATGTATAGATATTGGAATAATGATGAAAACAAAGCTATTCTATATCTTCATTTTGTCATTTTTCTTTTCTATATCTCTGGATAAGTAAAAGTCAGAAGCCTGCATAGTGAAAGTAGGACACACTACACAACATTGAAGGAAAAGTTACCAGGTGATAGTAGCAAATGTCTGCCTAAAGATTACACAGTTGACACTTTAATTATTAACTAAGGAATGATGTTTGTAATAATTCATATCCTATGCATGAAAGATTTTAATATTAGCTAATAAGTAGAACAATTTATATTTTTAGACAAAATGGGGAAATGCTAGAAAAATTCTGATGTAAAAATTAGCTCAAGTGAAAATAAACATACTTGTTTAGCAACAGAAGAATGTGGTAAAGTAGAAATGAAGATAAAAGTTTGGACATGCTTCTAAAATACATCTATATATTTCTCTGTTATGATTTATGTACAATCATTACTTAAAATGTGACTAGAGGAATTGATTTGTGGCACTGTGAGAGGAAAATATACCATTTATGTAACATTTTTATTAAGAAAAAGCAATTTTTATGTGGTGAGTGTTAATTAAAAACCCATAAATGTGGTAATTAATGTTCAGAAATAGATGAAGTCCAAGTCTGTAATAGATATCTACTATTTGTTTTATTTTATTTTGGTGCTTACCTGGTGTTTCTTCTGTTAAAAATCATTCCCACCATGTGGATGACATATAATCAGATTACCCTGTGGTCCTTTGACCAGTGATTGGTCCAATGTAGTCTAAACTAATCAAACCAGAGCTGTCTCTGGAAAGCTGACAGATTTCAGGGAAGAAGAGCCCTACATTCTGAATTTGCTATTTGAAAATAATGTGAAGTTGGCCTGCCAATGGCCATGATGCTTGCCACTTGAAATGAGCTTATGTGAGAGATGAGAGAGTGAGCCCAGATGATATTGTTTGAATCTCTGTATCTATTTGTGTCTAAAGTTAGTTTTGCTTTATATGTTTCAATTATGTGAGAGAAAGTTTCTACTTTTGCTTAAGATATATTGAAATGAAGTTCTCTCATTGCAACTGAAAGAAAGATAAATTTAGGATTGACACATGTAGAATAAACCTGACTAGAAACACTTTCTATAAAGGTTTCACAGACTATTGCCTATAATTTTTTAAGGGCTATATATTGTCAGCAAGATTTATAAGCCCCTATTTAAATGAAGTTATAGATCTGAGTTCTGCTTACCTCATACTGGTTTTTCTTCTTGTCTTGACAAGATTCTGGCTAATTTTGCCATATTATTTAATAATAAAATGATTGTTTCCATGTAGCAGAATCAGTATGAAAATCTGATTTCTCATACAAAATCAATTTCTTTTGCAAAATGTCTTACATTTTTTGTTTTGTAAATGTCTAACCTAATAATTTGTGTTGCATTCACACATACCCCCTGCTAAAAACCTATTACTTCCTATTACTTATTACACCAGGAATGGCATATGCATGGAATTGCTGTTTTATCACTCACAATGATTATTTTTCTATCTACTTTTTTTTGTCTTCTATTACAATGTAATTTTGGTATAAGTAGTAACTTAGAGATTGACAAAAAAAAAAAAAAACAACCACCATCAAACAAACTTGACTATGTGGTACTTTTTACAGAAGATAATAAAAAATTTTATGGCTTTATAAGAATTTGTTTTCATTCAGAAATTATTCCATGTAAAATATCCTGGGGCTACAAATATTCAACAGATGTGACAAAGTTACCATGGTAAATGACATTCTCACAAATCATGCCAAAGAACAATTACAGTATATTTGTATACAAGTCTTAATTTCAACTTAGATGTAAGTTAATAGTGTTAGAAAAATTTTAGGAGGTAGAAATAGGGAAGAAGATTGTAAAAATCATCTAAATACTTTAAAAATGGAGCAAAGAAAATAATGAAAGGCAGAGAAAAAAAAAGGTTTCAACAAAAATAAGAACTGAAAGTACTGAAGTTACTATGGAGACTGAGCTATATGTGGAATTACTCAAGCCCAGAATTAAGTGTAAACAAGGTAAAAGTTGGGGATTTGCTCAAAAGCAATCACTTGGGGAGCTTTAACTGGCTTATTAAAAATCCCCTTTGAACTTCAGTACTGCAGAAAGGAGAAGGGAAATTACAACAAAAAGGATTCTAGTCGATAAAAAAATTCTAAAATTGCCATGAGAAATGGCTCAAAGTAAGAACTGAAAATTTTTGAGAGAGCCTGAATGACCTATAGAATTAATATAAAGATATAGAGCTTTTTGAATAAATTGACTAATATTTCTATCACTGTACTTCCATACTCTGAGGTAATGTACTTGTCTACATATTTTTAGACCCTTGAAACTGCATGCTTATTGAAGAAACTTTATGCATTATTCTTGCTACCATATTTAAAATTTCTTTTGCTTTATAAAAGATTATTGAAATCACCATTTCTTTTCATTTTTTGTACAACTCTTTTTAAAAAAATATTATCAAAGTATAGTTGACAAACTGTTATGTGAGTTTCAAAAGTAGAACATACAAATTTGACAATTCTATACATTACTCAGTGTTTACCACAGTAACTGTAGTCACCATCTGTCATCACACATTATTACGATGTTATTACTTATATTCCCTATGCTGTATTTTTCATTTCCATGACTTATTTATTTTATAACTATAATTTGTATCTCTTAATTCCCTTCACCTATTTCACCCATCCATCTATTCATCTCCCCTCTGATAAGCACCAGTTTGTTCTTTGTGTTTAAGGGTCTGTTTATTGTATGTTTGTTTGTTCATTGGTTTTTTAGATTCCACATGTAAGTGAAGCCATATGATACTTGTCTTTCTCTGTCTGATTTATTTCACTTGTACTCTAGGATGATCCCATGTTGAGGCAAATGGCAAGATCTGATATTTTTGAAATGGTTTCAGGGCCAAGTTAATCTGCATGTAAGCCCTTTAAGAATAGATTTTCTTTTCTCTACTGTTCTATAATTTCCCAGGATGCACTCCCTTTTAATTGTCAAAGCCAAATGTTTTGGGTGTTCAAATCTCCTGTGCAGAATCTGAGGATTGGGGCACCTGACATGGAGCTCAAATCTCTTACCCCTCAGAAAACAGTTCCATACCTTTGAGATCCCTCCCAACCATAGAATACAGAACCTTGGATGTGTTCCAGACTGTAACTCTGTTTCTTCTATCTCAGTCCTGTCCCTTGTTATGGGGGCTTTATCCAATTTCTAGGACCCCCTCAGACGAGATTATTCCATATGTAGATATAGATTTGTTGTGCACATGAGTGTAGGTGAACTCATCTTCCTATGCAGCTGTCTTGAACCCTCTGCCTCTGTTTTCTATTTTTTTTAAATATTTTCTATCCCTTTGTTGAAATTCTCACATTTTTATGCATTGCTATCCTGATTTCCATGAGCGACTGTAACTATTATTTTAAACTCTACATTGGGTAAGTCATTTATATCCATTTCATTAAGATCAGTTTCTGGAGATTTGATTTGTTCTATTTTTGGAACATTGTCCCCTTCATTTTTTTTCTTGACTCTCTATGCTGTTTGCTCTGCATTAGATAAAACAGCCACTTTTCAGTCTTAATAGACTGGTCTTATGTAGGATATGAACTTCATCAATCAGCTTTGCCTGAATTCCTGATTCCCTTTCAATTCTTGTGGTTTCCAATCAATCCTCTTAATACTTTTTAAAAAGCTTTACTAATGAAGCATAGTTGACATACAGTGTTACATTAGTTTCTGGTGCACAACATAGTGATTCAACAATTCTATACATTATTCAGTGCTCACCATGATAAATGTAGTCAGCACCTCCACTGTTAAACCCAAGTTTGCTGCCTATCACTCAAAAGGCCAATACTCAAGAGAAGTTTTGAATGGAAAGGAATTTGAACTTTAGTCAATAGGCTGGCAGACTCTTGTCCAAAAGCCAACTCCAGCGTTTTTTGCCTGGCCCAAGGCTGTTTTTGTTTGTTTGCTCATTTGCTTGGAGTTTAGGGTAGTTAATCAGTAAAGGGAGTGCAGTGGTCTACAACATTTCTTGATTGCATGCAGACTTGATGGTGCCAGCTACAGAAGTTCTCTCAGTGTGAAGCAGTCCAGATTCTATTTTGTGACATGCAGGAATGCTCTTTTTTTTT
>NC_058403.1:41862904-41892876 GCF_002201575.2 Neomonachus schauinslandi | reverse complement strand
AAAAAATAATAATAATCCAAGTTAGGAGAAGAAACAGGAAAGAAAAAGAAAAAAGAAAAGGTGGAGAATAAAAAAATAATAATAATCCAAGTTAGGAGAAGAAACAGGAAAGAAAAAGAAAAAGATTTTGCTAAGAAGAAAATGGTTTCTAAGAATATGAATACAGTGAGGGTAATTACTCTTTCAAGAAGTATGTTGTCGCAAAAGGGAGGTGTTAAGATCTTGTTTGGGTAAGCAGCACCTGGGTGGTGCAGTCAATTGAGCATCCAACTCTTGGTTTTGGCTCAAGGTCATGAGATCGAACCCTGCATTGGGCTCCGCACTGGGCATGGAGTCTGCTTAAGATTTTCTCTCTCCCTCCCCACTGTGCTCTCAATCTCTCTCTCTCTCAAATAAATAAATCTTAAAAAAAAAAAAAAAGACATTGCTTAGGTAAGAATAAAAATTTAAGGAAATGTTTTGTTCATGGATGAAGATGATGGAAGCAAATATGTAAATTTAGGAGAAGCCAGTAGAGATGGACAGAGAAAAAGTATGAATCCAGTCACCATTATTATTATTATTATTTTTAACACATTTCCACAGGAGACTTGATAGTGATGGCTTCTTATTCACGTATTGCCATACTCTGGTCCAGGCTCTCTTACTACCAACCTATTATCTTAAGATATCAACTTTCTGCATGTTTCAGAAATCCGTAGGCTGTTCTAAACTAGCTGCAGCAATCTACCCCTCTGCTCAAAGATCCTTTAGCTTTAGGTTAGGCTGCTCAGTCTAGCTCGGCTTCCAACACTTGCCCTTCACTTGCTTCCAGCTCAGCCAATATTTCAGGCAGAGCAGTCACCAAACTGTACCCTGTAGGAACCTCCATGCTATTTTACTATCTCAACATGCTCTTGTTCTTTCTATCAATACATATATTTTTAATGGACTTCATTTTTTAAAGTTTTAGGTTAACAGAAAAAATTGAGTGGAAAGTATAGAGTCCTCAACACCCTACATACAATTTCTCCTATTATTCACATTTTACAGTAGTGTGGGGCATTTTTTTATAACTGATGAGCCAATATTGATATATTATTACTAACTAAAGTCCATAGTTTTAGTGTTCACTCTTGGTGATTATTTTTCTGGTATAATCTTAGCCAGATTCTTGGTCATCATTTTGCCTCTGACATGCTATGAAGCATTGTTAGCCAGCCTTCTCATGTATACTAAGGGCTTCCAGGTATCTTAACAATATATCCCTTAAAAAAAAAAAAAAGTCTAAATTAGCCCAGTTGTTTGTAACAAAGAAATCTGCCACAAAAACTGGTACCAGGAGTGAGATTCAGGATCCAGACCCTTAGGGAAATAAAAGAAATCTAGGATACATTATTGATCTTAAATGAATCTAAAATCAGTGAAAATCTATAAATATTCAGAAATTAGAATTTTATCCATACAAAGGAAAAGCCATTAACTGAATTATAACTTGGGTTTACCTGGAAGTAAGACCTGTGGGGCTGCACATGTAGCTGGAGCCAAGAATATGTTATGGGTTGAATTGTGTAACCCTGAAAAAGATGCATTAAAGTCCTCACCTCCAGCACCGCAAAAAGTAAAATTTTTTGGAAATAGGACCATTGTGTATGGAATTAGTTAAGTCAAATGAGATCATACTGGAGGAGGGTGGGACCCTAGTCCAATATGGCTTGTGTTCTTATAAGAATACAACCAACCATGGGTGGGGCACCTGGGTGTCTCACTAAGTTAAACGTCTGCCTTCAGCTCAGGTCATGATCCCAGAGTCCCGGGATCGAACCCCACATCGGGCTCCCTGCTCAACAGGGAGTCTGCTTCTCCCTCTGCCCTTCACCCCGCTTGTGCTCTCTCTCGCTCTCTCTCAAATAAATAAATAAAATCTTAAAAAAAAAAAAGAATACAGCCACGGGAAGACAGAGACACACACAGGGCATATGACAATGAAAGCAAATGCCATGTGACAAAGAAAGCAAAGATTGAACTTATACAGTTGTGAACCAGAGAACACTGAAGACTGCCTGCAAACCATCAGAAGCTAAGACGAGGCAAGGAAGGTATTCTCTCACATATTTCAGAGGAAGTACGCCCTGCCAACAACCTGATTTAAGACTTCTGTTCTCCAGAACAGTGATACAATCAATTTCTGTGGTATTTAGCCTCTTCGGCTTTGTGGTGTTTTGTTATGGTAGCCCTAAGAAACTAATACAGGATATTTCTTTAAAAAATGAGAAACTCAAGAAATGTGGAGCAATGTGATTACTCCTAACAATGTTTGACAGATTTAGAGAGCACAAAATCACATTCCTAAGTTTTTAGCTCAAGTAATGGACTTAAATCTGGAGATTCTTTGATGGTGTTAAAATATCTATTATCACCTGTAGTCACAGACAGATAGTTGAAAACCAAATGCAAAGATTAATTCTGTAAGTTGCTGATTTATGACAGTTGCATTTGCAGCCAAGCTCTATCTTTTGTATAGGATATGGTACTGTTCTGGAAAACCTAGGATCCTAAAAACTAGAAAGTATATATTTGAACATCTGAATGGCATGGAATACTCTCTGGTATTTCCCCAGCAGTCCAAGCAGCCCCCTGTCTGAAAATCTTTTTTCCCCTTATTTTAAAACCTTATCAGAAAAAAAAAAAATCTTAATGCTCCATCCTCACTCCCATTTCTTATTGACTCCAGAGATATAACTAGAATCAGATTCCAGAGTGACTGGGATGGGATTGGGTAGAATAGTGAGATCATGTCAAGGATAAATGGCTTATGCACTAAAGTAATCCCAAAGTTTGCTAATTTTGTCAAGACATTTGTGAGTAGTATGAGAAATAGATTAAAAGAGGTGCTCCAGGGGCACATGGGTGTTGCTGACGGTTAAGCATCCAACTCGTGTCTTTGGTTCAGGTCATGTTCTCAGGGTCATGAGATCAAGCCCCGCATCAGGCTCTGCACTCAGCATGGAATCTGCTTGAGATTCTCTTCCTCTCCCTCTGCCCCTTCCCACTCGTGCACTCTCTTGCTCTTTCTAAAATAAATAAATAAATAAATAAATAAATCGATCTTTGGAAAAAAATAAACAAAATAAGAGAGGTGCTCCAGAAGCATATTTGAAAAGCATTTAGGGACTGTTCTCTGTAGCCTTTACAGCAATGTCAGGGGATTCTGAACCCATGTTTGTTTACATTTCTAGTTCTTGAAGAAGATACTGACTGGAAAAATTCCTACATGTCTTCTTGTCCTATGAAGGAGAATTATGATGGTAGAAATAACAAAGATAAAGTCCTATGAACTCCCGCTTTCTACCAAAATAATAAACCAGATGGTATATCACATAACTGGGAAAATGACAGAGATGAGTACTACCACTGAAACTTGAAAGATGAATATATATTGACTGCTTCACCAAATTAGCTGGATGAGTATTTGAAAAGGAGAGTAAATTTTTATAAACTGTACCAGAGAGTGACTCCAAATTATAATTACTGTTCCATATGTGGTCTCATTTCCAGAACAATTTAATTCAATTCATGAATCAACTATATATTTTAAAAAGATATATGAATGAGAAAAAGTTAGAAACAAATCCCATTAAAAAATATATGTTTCAGGTTTTAAACATATCAGGACTTCCACCTAAAAATGAAGGGTAAGTTGCTGCACCTTCATTCTCCACAATTAGGAAAGAGACAATATTTAGAGAGCATCTTTGTAGTTTCAAATAATATAAACTACATTTGGTGACCCAGTGAGACCTATTTACAGATGTCCTAAAAACTTGTAGTCTTTGAATTGGATCCTACCACCACCAAAAAGAAGATTCTCTTGCATGATACAGGCTACTGGGCAAGTAGTTCCTCCTCCAGGCTATTAAGACTTTACAGAAGTCAACTGTGCTCAAAGATCTCCAGTGCATAAGAAAGTTGTCTGGTATCTGGGATAAGGTCAGTGGGTATTCTGAAGGTTTTGTTGTATGTCTCCTTTACCAACTATCTCTCCTTGGCAAAACAGTTTCTGATTTGCTAAGAAACCCTGAGAGAGCCTGAGCAATTTATCATGGAATAATAAGTAACCTTTTGACCTGTCTCTAGTCATGAATTAGATGTTATTTTATCCAGACAAATATTTTAGTAGTGCAAAATATCACTTAATTATAAAGTAAAAGTCATATATATGGAATAATGCCCAGTCTTGTGCAGAAAGTACAGATGGTTCACACTGGGAATTCCCTCATATTTCCAAGGCATGTATTCCAGGTATAACTCAACTCTCCATCAACACAAACCAGTGAACCTATGAGGACTCTTTGTCATCAGTTGTCCAAAGAAGAAATAAATTAATTGAACCTGATGGCTCTGCACAAAATGCTGGCATTGCACAGATGTGGACGGCTAGGACACTGTAGCCCCAGTAGTGGTAGAGAAGCTAATCAACCCTATTAGGAAGAGCTTCAAGCTGGCCACCTGATTATCCACTTTGCTTATAAGAAGAGGCTTGCAGTTAGGATATTTATTGGTCCATAGGCAGTGACTAATTGTTTAGGTTAGATGTTCAGGCATTTTTAAGAATGAATATTAGAAGATTGTTGACCTGGAGACTTGGAAAAGGAGATTGTGTGTGGATCTCTCAAATGGGCCCACTTTTAAAAATATTTAGGTCATGTTTGCACTCACATCCAATAGATTGCCATTTTGTATAAAGATCTGAATAATCAAATGGAAGATGAACCACTCTGTGCATGTTTGTCACCATACTTTCTCAGTCACTATAGTGCATGTTCATTGATCTCATGAAAAAGCATCCCTAGCAATGGAGATAGTCTATGCATGGCCCCACACAATGGGCTTTCCCCCAGTAATCCAATCAATCACCAATACTTAGTATAAGATTTTTCCTTAGCAGCCATCAAAAATGCAGCCCTTATGGGTTTCTCAAATTGTAGTGTTGGAAGAGCCATATAATAACTTGATAGCAAGTTGATTACACTGGAACCCCACCCATAAAGCTTGGATGAATATTTTCCTTCACTAAAATAGATACTTATTCTAGCTGTGGAATTGCATTTCTTATCTCATTCTTCTTTCATCACTACTAACCGTAGACCAACTAAATTCCTTATGTGCCATTATAGTCTCACATACAACATTGATTTAAATTAAGCAACTTAATTAGTAGCAAGCAGTTAAGCAACACTTTTATGTCCCAGGTCTCATCTACTACATCACACAAAAATGACTGACCTTAGGGAAAGGAGGAATGATGTACTATTACTTTAAGTATCAACCATTACAGTGCTGTGAGACAGAGTGCGGTAAGCTCTAAGCCAATAGCCAATATGTGGTGCTGTTTTTCCAACAATTCTAATAGAACCAGGTGGTATAAATAGGGATCATAATTTTCATTATACACCTAAACACTTACTGAAATATTTCTTTTCAATCTCACTATTCTCAAATCTGTAAGAAGTCTGATGCCCAAGAAGGGAATGCTTCCACTAAGAGACACATCAATGGCTCCACAGAATTGGAAGCAGAGACTCATCTAGCCTTTTAGGGTTCTTCATGCCACTGAATAAACTGAAGGGGAAAAATAAGGTTTTTACATTTTTTCTGATAATTCCTTTTGATCATAAGAGAAAATATGTGTTTTGTATTAAAAAGCAATACAGGAGCACCTGGGTGGCTTAGTCGTTAAGCGTCTGCCTTCAGCTCCAGTCATGATCCCAGGGTCCTGGGATCGAGCCCTGCATCAAGCTCCCTGCTCAGTGGGGGGCCTGCTTCTCCCTCT
This sequence comes from Neomonachus schauinslandi, assembly GCF_002201575.2. Classification (NCBI taxonomy): domain Eukaryota; kingdom Metazoa; phylum Chordata; class Mammalia; order Carnivora; family Phocidae; genus Neomonachus; species Neomonachus schauinslandi. The sequence continues at coordinate 41,887,064 of NC_058403.1, read as the reverse complement.
CCCACACCCCCTGCTTGTGTTCTCCTTCTCACTGTCTCTCTCTCTGTCAAACAAATAAATAAAATCTTAAAAAAAAAAAAAAAGCAATACAGATGGAACCCAACTGATCCCTAGGTCTTCTCCTTATACTAATATATACAGTTTTACAGTTTAATGGAACACTATATTAACCCTACACAGAACTACAAAGGTTCAGATCCATCATGATATGGTAAAGAATCCTACCAACCATTGTGTTGGCTGAAGTAAAAAGGAACTTGAGGGCGCCTGGGTGGCTCAGATGGTTAAGCGTCTGCCTTCGGCTCAGGTCATGATCTCAGGGTCCTGGGATTGAGTCCCGCATTGGGCTCCCTGCTCCTTGGGAGACTGCTTCTCCCTCTGCCTTTCTCTCTTGCTCTGTCTCTCATGAATAAAAAAAAAAAAAAATCTTTAAAAAAAAAAAGGAACTTGAAATGTGTAGTGGGAGGGAAAAATCCAAATATAAGTAGAGACCAGAAGACAAATGTTTGTGTGTGTACCCAAGACTTCAGCAACATGGACAGGCTACTGCATAGTCTATGCCCCTATATTCATTGACTACATTTTCTTTAGCCTCAACTGTTCAAATGATCTCTTAACTTGTCTCCCTATCTCTGGGCTTCTCCTTGAAATAAATGACCTAATTTTGAAAAATTAACTTTTATTATTTATTTGTGTTACCACATAGTGATCATTTTATATGATCCATTTATTTAAATATTTTGAAGATTTTCTAGATACTGCATTCTTTCACATATAAGTTTCCTGAAAGAAGATAGCATTTTCATATTAATTTTATATTCCCAGTGTTGTACACAAAATGGATGTTTAATGAATGCTGGTCAAAATTGAATAAATCAATAAAAATTTATGTTGTAGATTCAGAACATATTATTAAAATCCATGAAAGAGATATGATCAGCATCAGAAAATGTCCAGAAATACACATCTAAGTTGCTTTTCAGGATTCCCATCAAAGTGGCACTCTATTGATACAGAGCACTTAGTGTTGTTTTTTTTTCCCCAAATAATCAACTATATTCACAAACTTTATTTTAACACTCTTCTTTACAAAGAACTGAGAATTCTGCCCTTACAATGATAAATGTTTTGTCCAATTGAATTATATCCATCCATGCCACTGATTTCATTGTGACAACTGTCTTCCCCAAATCATTTGTAAAGCATTTGCATTTACATCTCTCCAAGAACATATTGATGAGAAGCAAATAATTTGACTATCCTGAAATTGTGAGGTTTTCAGCTTTTAGTTTCTTTGCTGTATTTATTTTTGTTCATTTATTTTATTTTAGTGTAGGGAAGCATGGATAGATTCAGTCAAACCTAAACAAAATTTTTTGATGATTACTAATATATCTTTCTTTTCTCATTTTCAAAGATCAGTAGGACTGCTATATAACCACACAACTTTAACTGATTCATCCACTGAAAGAAGATTGAGTGGATACAATCTCTAAGCTTAGCACTTGTTAGTACCCACTAAAAACCTATGAAATACAGAAAATGATTCTTCAACTCCCTAATCAACCACTGTCTAGTAGGAGAAATGCAAACAAATATTTACAACAATCACTGCAAAGAGGTATGCTTAAAAATATTCTGAATATTCTGAAAGCACAAAGCAACTATTTTGAATACACTACAGATTTAATAAACTCATTCATGAAATTAAAAAAATATTAAACATCATGTTATTAGAAGGCAAGCACTTTTTTTTTTTTTACTGTTATAAAGTCTCTGGAAACTAGTTTAGTCTCTAACTTTTAAAGGGATTCAGTGCATTTTTGGTGAATTAATGAATATGAATGACCACAATAACAATTAAATGAGAGCCCAGTCATTTTTGAAGTTTTACACTTTGAATGGTTTATAATATTGTTAGAACACATTATCCAATCTATAATTCTACCTTTTATGAAATATACAGTAAGTCTGGACTCATTAAAATTCTGTCATCACCATACTGATTTGATTACTACAGCGTGTAATATATCTTGAAAACTGGAATTGTGATACATCCACACTTGTTTGTCTTTCTCACAATTGCTTTGGCTTTTTGGGGTCTTTGTAGTTCCATACAAATTTTAGTATCATTTGTTCTAGTTCTGTGAAAATTACTTGGTATTTTGAAAGGGATTGCATTGAATCAGTAGGTTGCTTTGGATAGTATGAACATTTTAACAGTACTTTCTTCCAGCCCGTTAGCATAGAATATCTTTTCATTATTTGTATCATCTTCAATTTCTTTCATCAATGTTTTACACTTTTCAGAGTAAGAGTCTTTTACCTTTTTTGGTTAAGTTTTTTCTTAGGCATTTTATTATTTTCAGTGCAATTGTAAATTGAATTGTTTTCTTAATATCTCACTCTGCTACTCCATTATTCATGTATAGAAACACAACAGACTTTAGGGTATTAACTTTATATGCTGTAACTTTACTGAATTAATTTATTATTTCTAATAGTTTTTTGGTAGAGTCTTTCAAGTTTTCTATGTATAGTATCATGGCATCTGCAAATAGTGACATTTTAACTTCTTCTTTTCCAATATGGATGCCTTTTTTCTTTCCTTGTCTGATTGCTGTGGCTAAGACTTCTAGTACTATATTGACTAGAAGTGGTGACAGTGGACATCCTTATCTTGTTCCTGACTTTTTATAGGGAAAACTCTCAGTTTTTCACTATTAAGTGTGATGCTAGCCATGGGTTTTTCATATATGGCCTTTATTATGTTGAGGTATGTTCCCTCTACACTAACTTTGTTGAGTTTTTATCATGAATGGATATTGACTTTTATCAAATGCTTTTTCTACATCTATTGAGATGATCATAAGATTTTTATCCTTTGTTTTGTTTATGCGTTATATTACATTTATTGATTTGTAAATATTAAACCATCCTTGTATCTCTGGAATAAATCTCATTTGATCATGGTGAATGATCCTTTTAATGTATAGTTCAATGCAGTTTGCTAGACACATAGATCAATAGAACGAAATAGAGACCCCAGAAATAAACCCACGCTTATATGATCTATTAATCTACAGCAAAGGAGGTAAGAATATACAATGGAGAAAAGGCAGTCCCTTCAATAAATGATATTGGGAAAACTGGACAGCTACAAGCAAAAGAATGATGGACCACTTTCTAACACCACACACGTACACACACACACACACACACACACAATTTTAAGATGGATTAAAGAGACCTGAAGCCATAAAACTCCTAAAAGTGAACATAGGCAGTAATTTCTGCTAAAAAAAGCAACATTTCTCTAGATATACCTCTTAAGGCAAGGGGGGGATAAAGCAAAATTAAACTATTGGAATGACACCAAACTGAAAAGCTTTACACAGCCAAGGAAACTATCAACAAAACAAAAAGGCAACTTACTGAATGGGAGAAGATACTTGAAAATAATATATCTGATAAGGAGTTCATATCCAAAATATATAAATAATGAATATACCTCAACACCAAAAAAAATTAAATAATGCAATTAAAATAGACATTTTTCCAAAGAAGACATACAGATGGCCAGCAGGTACATGAAAAGATGCTCAACATTATTAATCATCAGGGAAATGCAAACTAAAACCACAGTGAGCGATCACCTTACACCTGTCAGAATGGCTTGAATAAAGAAGACATGAAATAATAAGTGTTGATGAGAATGTAGAGAATGATGAGAATGTAGAGAAGAAGGAACCTTTGTGTGCTATTGGTGAGAATGTAAACTGGTGCAGCCATGGTGGGAAACAGTATAGACGTTCCTCAAAAAACTAAAAATATAAATACCATGTGATCCAATGTCTCCACTACTGGGTATCTATCTGAAGAAAATGAAAACACTAATTTGAAAAGATACGTGCACTCCTATGTTTATTGCAGTATTATTTACAATAGCTAAGATATGGGAGCATCCCAAGTATCTATCAATATGGATGGATAAAAAAAGATGTGGATTGTATGTGTGTGTGTATACAGTGCATATATAAAATATATATAATGGAATATTACTCGGCCATAAAAAAGGATGAGATCTTGCTATTTGTGACAACATGGATGGACTTAGAGAGTATTATACTAAGTGAAATAAGTCAGACAGAGAAAGACAAATACTATATGATTTCACTTATGTGTGGACTCTAAAAAGAAAAACAAAACAAATGAATAAACAAACAAAAAGCAGAATCAGACTCATAAATACAGAGAACAAATTGATGGTTGCCAGAGGACAGGGGTCTGGGGGACGGGCAAACTGAGTGAAGGGGTGTGAGAGGTAAAGGCTTCCTGTTATGGAATGATAAAGTCAAGGGAATAAAAGGAATGGCATAGGGAATATAGTCAATGATACTGTAATAGTGTTGCATGGTAACATGGTAGCCACATTCCTGGTGAGCACAGCATAATGTTTAGAGATGTTGAAACGCTATGTTGTATACCTGAAACTAATGTAACATTGTGTGTCAACTGTACTCAAAACAACAACAACAAATTCTGTCATCACTATTTTACTTTTCTTATTCCTCTGAATTTCAGATAGAATAATCAACCAGAATTTTCTTATTCCTCTGCATTTTCTGATAGATTAGTCAATTAGAGTTTTAAAACTTGAAATAAATCTTGATTTTTGTAGTTCACCTAGGAAACAATATGATTACTCTCACTTTATCCACTTTTCCCTCTAATCAATCAGTTAGAAATCATTAAATACTGCTTTATTCAGCCTGTATTCTGAAGTTATGGTGACAATTAAAGTCAAAATAAATTATTTGTAAACAATAGTTTCAATTTATTTGGACTTTTGAAACATTTAAGTAATTTGTGTTTGCTTTGTATGAAGCAGACCACAACACAAATAAACAGTAGTTTACTCCATGGCCTGCATAAATAGGAGCAAATCTTCAATGCAGTTTCTCTGAGGTCAAAATGCTAAGAACCCTAGGTTAAATTTTTGCTGTTATTAGAATTACAAAGAAGTATGATTACTTAAGACTTCTAATATCAGAGACTAATAATTCCTTTCTAGGTCTTCTATAGCCTGGTTTTGTGAATAACTAAAATAACTGGTATCAGCTAAACTTTAAAACTCTGGCTTTGCTCCTAGTGATTTAATCTATATTATACTTGACTTTAACTGCTATTTATTAGGAACAATCCATAATTATTCTTCTCAATGGCATATTTTGTCCATCAGCTGAGTCTTTTAACATGAGATATTCACATTTCCTTCCAGATGGACACAGAGTGAACGTTGAGAAAATGTTCTTATTTTTAGCCTTAAATCAAAGTATAAATAAGAAAGAATTAAAACTAAGCCATAGACAAGTATGCACATTATTCACTATTGCATTTTTTCTGCAAAGACATTTTTATTTCCATCTAAGCATTCATGATTCTGATGTCTCATATTACATCAAAAAATGAAGGAAAAAAATAGTGTGAATCCCAGTTGTTGTTAGTGGTCCTTTTGTTACTAACATAGCACTAGTTTAAATAGAAATTCTCTTCCTGTCCCTTTTCATCAGTTCTACAATGATGCTGAATTTTAAATGTTCTAGATCAGTGGTATTTATTACTGTGAAGTAAGTGTGGCTTGCAGGTTGAACATCCTGTTTTAACTTACATATTAAACTAAAAGGTAAGAGCAGATGGAGATGTTGGAAATGTTTCCACTATAAATTTTATCTGAGCAATATATTTATCATTATTGCTTATAGCAGAGCTATGAAAATTGAAAGTTTCCCCCAAAGCAGAGCCCAGATTTCTCCAGTTTCCTTGACTTTTAAGTGGCTGTATAGTAGATAAAAAGAATGAGGAAACTATAAATTATTTCAGCATGCAGAGTGAAAGGGACTCATGCTGAGCTGTCAAAAATACCTGACCCTAAATGTATACACCGTGTCATATAATTTAAATTACTTTATCTTACAAAATAATATTATTTTATAAATCTTACATAATACCACTTAATTCCAAATCAAACTTATTTGAAATCAAACTTATGTGCATAGCTTTACTGCAATATATGCTCTCAGCCTACATTCATATTTTCAAAGAAGAAACAAAAGACGATTATAAAGATCAAATTATTCTTTAATCTCAGGAAATTACCTACATTCTATGATAGAGCTGCAGATCACTTATAGGATAAATCATAGCATCCCAATGTCTGAATTTCATGTTTGCACTGAAAAAGTTGGATCATTTGGTAAATTTGAGCAGCATAAACCCAAATACAGTCTCCAGGACTGGATCTCTTATTCATGCTATTTTCCTGAATCATATAATCACTATGTTAAATATACATGTACTACCATCTTTCTTGTGTGTACGGAGCATCCTTAGGAAATTTGGTAACTGTTGCATCTTAGAAACTACGGATACACCCAATCAGGAAAAAATGAAATTTCTGGCTATATTCAGAAATTCATAAAAAGTCAATGAAAATAAAGTGCGCTTGGCATCTCCACCCACTTGCCCCTCCAGTTCCACTCTCTTGTCTGTTTCATCTTACTCTGTGCCTCAAGAGGCTGACCTGTTGAAATACATCATCAGATCCCCTGTGCCCTCTACTTCTAGCTGGAGAGGCCCAGGGAAATTTTGGAAGAAGGGATGAGAGCAAGGTCAGCTTTAATTCTCCTGATTCCCTTCCTTTGAAGTCACCTCAGGCTGGCTGTCCCTCCTGAACAGACAGCACTACTGCACTCAGGATGGCCCATTTTAAATCTCCTCCAGTCCTGAAAACCTCTCCTACCACACATTTTAGACCTTTATACCTAAGGAGGGTAACATTTACTTCTGGTAGCAAGGTTCTGGGATTCTGCACTTATCTTTGTGGTTTTCCAAGACTCTGGTCATTGCTTTTTTTTTTTTTTTTTAACATCCAAATGCATTTGTTTTATTTTATTTATAATTTATCAGTATGTATAGGAAAAGATATGAAGAGGTTAAAAAAGTCGCAGTAAGATTGCTAAAATAAAAATAGGAAATCAAACCAATATGAAAAAGGTAGAAACAAACATACTAATCACATAGGCTAATATGATAACCATAATTAAGAATCAGAATTTAGATTGGTCCATCCTCAGCACCTGGTTGCACCTTAGGCAATTGGCTTCATAAGGTGATGAAATCATTTCCAGGACTATCTTGTTTTCCTTTCCTTCCTTCCAGATATGTATCAAGGCTTATATCTCAGCATAGTTCAGACAGTGTGGTACAAGGTCTGTTCTAGAAGGCGATAATGTATACATCAAATGAGTTAAAATCATTCACAAATCTAAGTTGTTGGGAGTCTGGGAAGCATGTGCAGTAATTGGCTCTAAGTCTGTTAGACCACAGATATAATTTAAGATTCATTAGGTTCTAATTAATGCCATGGATGTACTCACATTGGTTTCAGAATTTGTTGTGCAGGCTTGAGCACCTGTGCAGGACATTAATACTCTGCTAGGTTGGCTAATCTAAGCCTTCACTCAACAAAGAGTTATGGTTAATGAAATTGAAAGGCAAAAAAACTACCTGTCATACTCTAAAGGAAAACTGTAATTCTTAAGAAAATAGACTAATAAATCTATTAAGTGGAACCTTCTCAGTCACTACCTAGCCATATCCCCCTGGGATATCTGGGAGCACATTCCCTCAACAAGACATTAAGAAACGCCTTTGTGAGGGAGCCGTGGGTATTCTCAATGACGTCTCTAGTGGTTATACTCTGTAGGCCAGAGATGCCAGTATGAGATGCTACAGTAAAAGCTGCCTCTATGATCTCAATGGCAATAATGGGACTCTAGATTAACGGCATCTGGAGGCATGCAACTACTAGAGAAAAGGTGTGTGCCATACCATCAGCTATAGGTAGAAAATGATCATCACCATAGTGTTTTCACTCATAGTAATCTGTGGGTATTACTAATTATTCATAGCTTCAGAAATTAAATAAATGGATCTCTAGGAGCCAACTTAAGTGCTTCTTAACATATATAGGATGATAAATTCTAGATTTGCTGGGCAAAAATTTGACCGTAATTGCCACTTTGGAGATTATTATACCTAAGTCAGCTGAAGACAAAACATAGCCCCTGATAAAGGTTGAGGCTGATCAGTTTGACAAAGAAAGCTGCCTTAGGTTCCCAAATGGACCCATTACCATTTACCAGAATGCTTTTAGAAAGGGAAATACCCATACATCAGAATTTATTAAATACTGGCTCTGAACTCATGCATATTCCCAGAGACCCAAATGCCATCATGTTCCACTAGACAAAGTAAGCCTTGTGTTGTTCTAGCAGTGGTCCTAGAGCCTATAGTGGAAAGCAAATATACTAAGCATGCAGGATTCTTATACTGGTTCCCTAATACTTGGAACAGAGCTATTACTATAGAACCAAAGAAAAGCCTCTGTATTCCTTCTCTCATTGAAAATAGTAAACCAAAACATCCTCCCTGGGGGAAATACAGAGATTATTGCTACCATCAAGGACTTGAAATATGCAAGGACTGTGATTACTAGCACAGCACCAATTGATTATTATGTTCAGTCAGTGCAAAAGCCTACTGGGTCATGGAGAATGACAGTAGAATATCAAAAACTTAATCAAGTGTTGATTCCCATTTGGAGCTATGGCTCCAGATTAGGTATCTTTTTTTTTTAAAGATTTTATTTATTTATTTGAGAGAGAGAATGAGAGACAGAGAGCATGAGATGGAGGAGGGTCAGAGGGAGAAGCAGACTCCCCGCCGAGCAGGGAGCCCGATGCGGGACTCAATCCCGGGACTCCAGGATCATGACCTGAGCCGAAGGCAGTCGCTTAACCAACTGAGCCACCCAGGCGCCCCCAGATTAGGTATCTTTATAGGCACAACTCAACACAGCTTTTAGTACCTGTTATGCAGCAAATAATTGATTTTCTATTAAAGTCAGTAAGCAAAATCATAAACACTTTCATTTACAAGTCAGAGACAACTTTATAACATCACTGTCTTGCCACTGGGTTATGTCAACTCTAGCTTTCTTTCCTAATAGAGAGGTTGTTAGTTTGCTATTTAGCTAGCACTCTGGACAACTTAGTACAACAAGCCTGTGCCAAAAGAGAGGAGATGAACCACCACTGTTCATGAGTCTGTTCTGTTGGTGGGGTTTCCAGGAGTCCAGTGACTTAGGTCATGTCAGAATATTCTTTCTAAACTAAAAGACAAGACCAACCTCAAAAAAGAATAAGCACATTGTTCTGTGGATATATTTGGATTCTGGAGACAAGATATCTAGTATTTCAGTGAGCTTCTTGCACCCAGTTACCAGGTACCTCACGTGCCTGTGTTGAGTGTGGTCTGGAGCATGAAATTTCACTTCATCAGGTTTAGGTTGTAGCACCATTCTGCTACTCCTGGGCATAATGACTCAGTAGTTCAAAGGGTTTGGAATTGTCTGTGGCATAGACGATATAAGAAATTTTTGGTAAACCCCAGAAAGAAAATAAGGAAAATCCCTAGGGCTTTTTGAAATAAGATCATGTCCTCCTCTTTTGGCAACTGTTCCACATTTGAAAAGCAGCTCCTGGCTTGTGAGTAGGCCCTTGTATGGACTAAGTGACTGAACATGAGATACCTAATGACCATAAACCAAAATGCCCATTATGATGATATGTTTCCTGATCTAACAAACCTTAGCATTGGTTTGCACAGCAGCATTCCTTTATAAAGTAATGATGAGATATATAAGACAAAGCTCTAATAGGTCCTAAAGACGTAGGAACTGCATAAGCAGATAACTAAGAATTTCGTGGTACCTGTTCCTACTGTTTAACTGCCTCTTTCTCAACCTACATCTTTGGTCTCATGGAAAGTTCCCTATGACAAGTTAATAAAAGAGGAAGAGGTGTGGGCCTTATCATGGATGGATCTGCTTAGTAGGCTAAAATTAGATGCAAGTATGTGGCTAGTGTTCTACAACCCCACTCAGAAATTGGTCTGAAGGCAGGAAAGGCAAACCCTCTTGTATGGAAGTGCCTTTCCACATGGGTCTGCTGGAATGGAACTCAGAACAAAGTGGGAAAGATAATGATAAAGTGACTGGTAAAATATAAATGAGAAAAATTGCTGTAGTCATGAAAAGATTCATAACTTAAAAGGAATTAGCACCCAAGAAAAACAGATCCATTCCCCCTATTCTTTTTTTTTAATTTTTTTTTTAAAATTTTATTTATTTATTTGACAGAGAGAGACACAGTGAGAGCAGGAACACAAGCAGGGGGAGTGGGAGAGGGAGAAGCAGGCTTCCCGCTGAGCAGGGAGCCCGATGCGGGGCTCGATCCCAGGACCCTGGGATCATGACCCGAGCCGAAGGCAGATGCTTAACGACTGATCCACCCAGGCGCCCCCATTCTCCCTATTCTTAAGTAAAACAAAAACCAAATGTTTTTTAAAATATAGAAAAAAAATTGAGCATCATGAAAAAAAGAATTATTTTCTTAAATTTGCTGTCAGTTATGGTAAGGCTATGACTAAGCTAAATTTCCCAATATAATGACTTTTTTTTGTTGTTCCCTTGAGCAATTGTCAACGTTTGCTTAAATTTATCAGTGTAACAATACACGGAATCACATTCTTGATCATATAGGAGCATAATGATCAATAATTATTTCTGTCGTTTTTGCAAATGCTAGAAACCTGTCTTATATATTGAGTTACTGTATAGGCCGTGGCTCATTACATAAGGGGCAGGAATTCATGGTCTGTATAAACCCAATTAACACTGAGTTTTGCTACCCAATAGATCCTGGTAAGTGGTTGCTTAGGGCAGTTGCAGGGTCATGTCAAGGTTCTTGAGCTCCGGATCATTTCAACAGGCCTGAAATCATGACAGACCAAATACTTAGTGTTTAAATGCCCTAAGGTTTATCAAGGCCCTATACTGACATCAGTGTATCTTAGCATTTTCTCCTGTAATTAATAATATTATAATTGACTTAATTTCTTTCTCTTATTATTAAAAGATATAAGACCTCTCTGCCAAAGGTCATAACAACATTGGTCAGGAATCTGCATTTACTATGATAAGAAAACATATTATTTAACCAATTAAAAGTCAAACAAATATTAAGAAATATTATCAAGACCACTTAAAGAGGACTATATCTGTTCACACACAGATTGTTTGGACATATCCCCTTTCACTTATGAATCCAACAGAGAAGTCCTTTCTTTGCATCATTAAAAAGCTTAAGTTAAGGGGCACCTGGGTGGCTCAGTCAGTTAAGAGTCTGCCTTCGGCTCAGGTCATGATCCCAGGGTCCTGGGATTGAGCCCCGCATCGAGTCCCACATCGGGCTCCCTGCTTGGCAGGAGGCCTGCTTCTCCCTCTCCCACTCCCCCTGCTTGTTTTTCCTCTCTCGCTGTGTCTCTCTCTGTCAAATAAATAAATAAAATCTTTAAAAAAAAAAAAAAAACCTTAAGCTAAGCACAGGGGGAAGCTATCATTGTGCCTTTCTAAATTCACTTTCAAAATACTCTAAATAAAAGGACATTCTTATAGTATGTTATACAACAAATTAGGATTCCTTCATTCGTTTACATAAATTATTTGGCTTGAACTGTGCATATCGTATAGAATATGCAGGGGGCAAGGCAGGAACATAAGAGAGAGTACACAAAGCCTGTTCCCGCCCTTGAACGTCTTACACCCTGGTAAAGACTGACTGAATGCCTGCTATGAGGTTATCTCTAGTGCACAAGCAATTAAACCCCTAACTCCCTCAAGTACGTGCATTCACAGGTACACACACAGAACTTAGCTTTGCCAATTGTTAAATCCCAGCACTGTTCTCCTTCAGGTAAGAACAGCCGAAGAAATCTCTAGCCTTAGAGCTCAACACAAATCCCAAGGACTTGTATATACAACAGCAAATAATCTTAACCTGCAATGTTAGAGATCATTTGTACATGGTTTCCCTGGCCCCTTGACCTACTTTGGCATTCTGGCTGTTATCCAGCATTGTAATTTGAGAAATGCTTAACCACTGCTCCAAAAAATTACAACAGTAACAATGATAATAGTAAGAGAAAAAGTAAATGAGAGCTTGTAAAAGTCTTTAATAAATTTGCAGCTAAAAAATCGTTCTGAATTTGATTAGTCTAAACTGAATGTACTCCGTGGTTAGGGGGTTGGATGAACTAGGAACATCTTCAGATCTTAAGGATACCTAATCAGATTTTTCAGAGCTCTTAGCATCAGGGCCTACAAATTTGCCTGAGGGGGAAAAAAATATTTAAAATACTTCAAGTCATCAAAAATTTGGCTTAAAGTCTTTAATAAGTGATTTATTTTTAGAATGTGATTCTTCTAAAAGTCATCAAACTGATACATAAATCAGAAACTTATACCAGATTATTCATAAGGCTGAAAGCAATATTCTTAGGCCATTTAATGCAGGGTACCCATGAAGTTCACTGTGGTGGGCACAGGGAGATTATAAGACCTCAGATCATTCTGTTTCCAGGAATAAGAATGAAATGCTATAAGGATTTAAATTCTAAGATCTTATTTGATTGGACAGATGTAGAGGATAAAATATTAAAATAAAATAGAAATACTGAAATTATTAACCTGGAATTCTCATGTATTTCTTTCTGTACCCATTAAATATGTCCTCCCAAATAATAAAATATTCTTTATTACATATTTCCAAGTTGCATGGACAATTTGCATATGGATATAATGTATTAAATGGCTAACTTATTCAATGTAAAACACATTAATACATATTAGAAACATTTTTTCAAGTCTCCCAATATATTACTATTAATCCATGTTATAAACTCTAAAATTTGTAAAACCAGATCTAGATACCTTGAAATTGTCACCTATTTTTTAGATGCTTCCTTATACAACCAACTGTGATTCAGATGGCCATAAAAGTAGATATAATATGTTTTCTTCCTTCTCTTACATTCTTCTGTATATCTCTATGTTAAATAAATATAAAGATATGTCCCAAGATTATGTGTAATATAGATGTAATATCCCATAAAGCTTCTTCCAAATTGTTCTAGTGTTATTTTCCTTATTTGAAAGAAATGGATATTGAGGAGGAAGGGATTCATTCAATGAACTATAGGACATTTTTTGCTTCTGGAGCCTCCACACAGAGATAAGAAATACATAGAAACCAATATAAAAGCCCTGGTTCTTGGGTGTCTGGGTGGCTCAGTCAGATAAGTGTCTGCCTTCAGCTCAGGTCATGATCCCAGGGTCCTGGGATTGAGTTCCACATCAGGCTCCTTGCTCAGCAGAGAGCCTGCTTCTCCCTCTGCCCCTTCTCCCACTCATTCTCTCAATCTCTCTCTCTCCCTCTCTCAAATAAATAAATAAAATAAAAGGCCCTGTTTCTTAGGAAAATGTTTAGAAAAAAATATTTTTTAAACTGTAAAAAAATACAAAGAGTATAGTTTTATTGTTTGGTGACCCTGACTGGGTGAACTTAGGAAGAAAACATAAACCTATCTTTGTTTAGTAAAGAAAACTTCAGAGGTTTTAAATACAAGGATTTAAAATCATTTTCATTAAAAAATGTGAAAATGTACTTAAGGTGTTATAAGAGTAGAAGTGGGAACAGAAGGGTGCAAAGTAAAGGAATATTAAGGAAGCCAACACATGTAAAACAAATATATGTCATGTGTAAATTCTCAAGATAACATTTTTTTGGTATATTTTTAAAACCAATTGAAATGGAGTTTTCCAGTCCTCTTCCCCAAAGTTCCTGAGTGTTTAGCTGTCCATAAATTGGCCATTTACTGTTAATACAATGCACAGTACCACAGAAGCACTGAGGACTACCCTAGTGAAAACCCTGGGCTCTAGACACTGCTTGCTCGCACTGTGTAGCATCAACCCTAATGCTTCATGGTAATTTTCATTAATTACTTCTGGCAAAACAGGAGTTCCTGTTTTTGCTTGTTGGTCTGCTGTGAGGAGGAGCTCAAAACAATTTGATGCTATATAAGCATCCAGTTCAGTGATATCCTTTGTCCCCTGGGCTGACACCTGTGTTACCTCCCTGAAAACCAGGATCCTCAGTTGAACCTAAATTTGCAGACAGTGTAAGGATGTGGATAAGAACCAATACTTTTTCCAACATTTGTTGCCTGAAACTATATATTTTAGCTTTGGGAGACACCCCAACAGAAAATAAATGGTTAGTTCAGTACATACATAGCCTCTTAGATCTCCGGGTCCTACCTCTGGAGGATGTTGTCCGTATGCTTGCACCTTAGCTGTGCCTTTAGCAGTCCATTCCATCATTCTAACAGGTCACTTGCTTCTGGTGGAATCTATGGCTCTGTTTTTTTGTTTTGTTTTGTTTTGTTTTGTTTTGTTTATGCCTCCTTTGCCATCAGATGGGCCCCTGCATCTGAGCAATGTCCTGTGGGATAACATGTTTATAATCCAGACATCCTATAAGTACTTAGATGGTGGTTGCAATGGAAGTATTATGGATAAAGAACCAGCCCATATCTAGAACAAATATTGATTGTAAAAAGGAAAATTGCCTTCTTATCTAAGAGGAAAGAGGTCCAATGTAGTCACTCTGTGATCAATAGCTAGTTGTTTTTCTCAAGGAATGGTGTCATATGAAGAGCTTAGTATCAATCTCTGAAGTTGACAGATTAGACATTCAGAAAAAGAGTAGTAGCTAGTAAACCCTGGTAAAAGGAAGACTATGCTATTGAGTCTGTGTATAGCCTCCATCTCTGCCACCATGGCTGCTCTGTTTATGAGTTCATCGTACCATCTTGTGCTGGCATTTTAGGAGTCAGATCCAAGTGCTTTACTCTCCTTTCAGTTAGTGTAGGGAATGACTTTAGAGATAGTAGTTGAAGTGCAAGAGTAGTAAATACCATGGGATTCTAGACCATTTATTCATATAATTTGCTTGTGCCTTCTGGATCTAACTTGGTCCAATATCAAGCGTACAATTCCTATTACTCAAAGGGTTGTTGTACTCATACCTAAACTTATGACACAGAGGGTCTAATATTCAGGTTATTCCAGGCAGCAGTGATTAAAGCTATCACCTGCTTAGATTAAAATAATCAACCTCATCCATCTGGTTTTTGCATGTACTAGAAAGGTGAAGTAAGTAGGGAAATGATGGGAACCGATAACATCTGACTTATCAAGTTATTGATTGCATAGATTCCAAAATTTATTTGTATAAGAGAGTCCAATCCAATTTTCTCTAGTTGTTTTCAGATTAAGTAAACTATTCTCTCTCACTGAATTTATATATCATTTTATAAATACATAAAATTATCATCTATAATCTATTTATAGATTATCTTCCACTGATCTATCTCTTCCTATACTAATATATTCATTTGATTATAGTAGATTTGTAGTATATTCTGAAATCTGTTAAGTCCCAACTCATTATTTTTATTGATAATGAAATTTCTTGGCTATTCTAAATCATATAGTCTTGCATAATATTTTGAGGTTATTTGATCAGATCTGTTGATATTTGATATTTGATCTAAACAGGGCTTGGATTATAAAATATTAGTTATAGGAAATGTTAAGTTTGATATGACATTAAGTCTTCTCATATAAGAACATGATTTTATTTCCTTTTGTTATATCCTATTTTATATCCTTCTATTAAACTAAAAAATCTATTTTCCTTGAGTTTCACAGCATTCTTAATGAAGTTATTCCTAAAGATGCCATAGTTTGGGTATTCATACCAAAAAGTTTGTTTCCAATTTCCACTATTAGGTCTTTATTTCCAGTATCAAAAAAAGCTACTCCTGGGGTGCCTGGGTGGCTCAGTCATTAGGTGTCTGCCTTCGGCTCAGGTCATGATCCCAGGGTCCTGGGATCGAGCCCTGCATCAGGCTCCCTGCTTGGTGGGAAGCCTGTTTCTCCCTCTCCCACTCCCCCTGCTTGTGTTCCTGCCCTTGCTATCTCTCTCTCTGTGTCAAATAAATAAATAAAATCTTTTTTAAAAAAAGCTACTGCTATTTGTTGTATTAATAAAACTACATAACCACATTCTCTTATTAGTTTTATCAGCTTTATTGAAGTATAACTAAGGTATAATAAACTGCACATATTTAAAGTGTACATTTAACAAGATCTGGCATAATATGTACCTGTAAAACAATCAAGATTTGAACATATTGATCACCCCCAAAAGTTTTCTCACATTCTTTATAACCTCTTTTGCCATCCCACTGACCCCATTCCTCACGCTACCTTCTATTTCCAAGCAACCAATATTTTGTTTTCTGTCACTATAGATTAGTTTGAATTTTCTAGAATGTTACACAAATGGAATCATATGATACATACTTGTTTGGGCCTCACTTGTTTCAGGATAAGTATTTTCAGAATCATTCTTTTTGTATCAGGGATCAGTATTTCATTCCTTCTGATTACACAGAAGTGTTCCACTATGTGGTTATCACAGCTCATTCATTCACTCACCTGTGAATGGATATATGGGTTGTTTCCAGTTTTGTTTTTTTTAAACCCATTACAAATGAAGTGGCTACAAATATTTGTGTACAAGTCTTGCTGTGTATGTATGCTTTCCTTTCTTTTGATGTGTGGAATGTGGAGAAGGTCTACATCACATGATAGGTGAATGTTAAACTTTTTAAGAAACTGTCAAACTTTTTAAAAAATTGTTATACAACTTTACATTCCCACCAGTAGTGTATGAGACTTCCAGTTTATTCACATCCTCACCAACACTTGGTACAGTCAGTCACTTCAGTTTTAGTTCTTTCTCTTTTTTGTTTTGTTTTGTTTTGAGAGAGAGAGAGAGAGCAGGGAGGGGCAGAGAGGGAGAGAGAAAATCTTAAGGAAGCTCCACACCCAGTGCCAAGCCCCACGAGAGGCTTGATCTCATGACCTTGAGATCATGACCTGAGTCAAAATCAAGAGTCAGACACTTAACTGACTGAGCCACTCTGGTGCCCCTCATTCTTTCTCTTTGTAGCTTTTTCATCTCTGATACTTTGCTCCATAAATTCTATGCACTTACCATGCCCATCTCGGATATATCTCTAAACTTATGGAGACCACTGGGCTTATATTTATATACATTTATATTTATACTTATACACACATACACACACACATATGGTAGGATGCATTAGAGAGGAATACTGAGTTTAGGATACTCTAATCTTATACAGTGTGGTTGGTGATATAGCTATCCTGACAGAAAGAACAGACCTTATCATTGATTTGGAAACACCTGCCACTTTACTATTAGAAAACCTCCTTATATAAACATTCCTTAACTTGACTGTAAATCTCTTCACTCAGAGGATCCATACTGTGCAGAAGAAATGTGAGATGTTTATGAAGAACTGTCTCCCAACAATAAAGCAATGAAAAGAGTTCCAGTATTTAAAGGAAGATACTAACTTAAGGGAGGAAGATAAAGCTGAACAACTAGAATTGCTCCTATTGAAGAAATTTAACTATTTTCACTAACCTACAATTGTATCACTGTAAACTTACCAAAACTAAAATAACAGTGCTCGCTTCGGCAGCACATATACCAAAACTAAAATAACAATAAACTAAAATACAAAATGGTTGAAACTGGAGAAATAAGTTGCTCTACTTTAAGAGAGCTGAATCAGATTCTTGATCAAAATCTCAAAGAGGTGGGCATGAGGAAGGAAAAGGTAAGAGATTTGAAGGTTAAAATAAAGATTTCATATTGTATGCATATGTCTAAACTCATCAAATTGCCTATATTAAATGTGCACATTTTTGTGCATCAATTATACCTCAATAGTTATATATAATATATAGGTTCTAGGAATTAACAAAGCTAAATCATGAAATAACTGAAAGAGAAAAATACAGAAAGGATAAGGCAATAAAGCATATATCCTGGTATGCTTAATTAGGGGGAAAAGGAAAACAACATAAAATAGTGAGGATTTAAAAAGAAAAGTAACAAAATACACATATTATAATAACTATGAGTTTATTATATACATATTTATAAAAATGAAGAAAAATTATGGAGAAAGTTGAAGAGTTTTAATCTAACTATAAATTACAAAGTTAACTTGAGACAGGAGACAAAATCTGAATATAAAAGGACTCTAAATTTTAGCATTAATAAAGGCTCGAATGAGGAATAAGTTCACAACTAAATTCTACATAACTTTAAAAGATCAGACAATTCTTATATTATTTAAAATATTCTGGAACATATGAAAACATAGAAATGTTCATAAAATACCACAATTTTATTAAGACTTAATAAAATACAGCAAAAACATAAATCATTCTTGTAGATATATGTGCAAAGATATAAATGGAGTTTAACAAATAGAATTTAGTATTGTAGCTAACAACCATGGATTTTTTTTTTTTTTTTTTTTTACGTAAGCTCTACACCCAATGTGGGTCTTGAACTCTCAACCCAGAGATCAAGAGTCACATATTCTACCAACTAAGCCACTTGGGCACCCAAAACCATAGGCCTTTAATTCCAGGAAATCAAGGATGATCCAAAAAAGCCAATCTATTAGCATAATCCCTATTTCAGGAGAAAAATGTCATATAAATATATGCTGAACAGTATTTAACAAGATTCCAGAATCATTCCTAATAAAAACTCTAAAAGGTAAGAGTAGGAGAAACTTAGGTATGATGAAGACTACCCTAAACCAATTTTAGATACTTAAAATAATTTGTTAAAATTATAGATAACAGGGAAGTCATTATCACTGTTATATTTCAATATTTTAAAGTAATGCTAGCAAATGTCACAGATAAAAAAGTGAAATAATAAGTAGCAATGTCAGAAAATAAAATATAAGATATATACAGATAGATATATACACACACTTAGAGCTGTATTTTAT
Source organism: Neomonachus schauinslandi (assembly GCF_002201575.2). NCBI lineage: Eukaryota > Metazoa > Chordata > Mammalia > Carnivora > Phocidae > Neomonachus > Neomonachus schauinslandi. Next base: position 41,868,119 of record NC_058403.1, on the reverse strand, counting down.
GGCTTATTGTTGTTTTGCTAATTACTAATGTTAAATGTTTGACTCATTTATTTTCAATCTTTCATAATTAACAAAATTAGTTAAATATAAATTTTCCCAAGACTATATCATTTGTTGTCTCCCATAATTAAATGAGTTTCTTTTCACTGAGTCATCAGACTTGAAATGCAGGAATTCCACCAAGTTATCTAGGTAAGTCCTTCCATTTTCAAAGATTCAAGTTTTTCTTCAAAATTCTTCTGCTAATTAATTAATTATTGCCTTTACCTATTCTTTTTTCTTCTTTTAATAGCGAATCTTTTAAAATATCTCTTACAGGTTTATTGAGGTTTAAGTATACATATATAATAGTTCTATGATTATGATTCATGGATGTCTGCTTCCTTCTCTGATGCTAATGACTTGCATTTAAACTTAGCACATATTTTCTCCCTTTATTCTGAAGCAATACTGAAGAACTTCAATGAGATTGAGTAAAACTTTTATAAAGTTATGGAATATTGAATATAGACTAGCTTGTCTCATAAAATCTTAGGAAAACAGACGTGAAAGAGATATCAAAAGTTTTCTGCCATTAGAAATGATAATGGAATTATATTGAGCTATTTTTATTTTCTTGACCTATGTCTGTGATGATCAGTGTAGCCTGTTGGTAAGAATACAAGATTACATATAATTATCTGTAGAATGAGAACGGTCTATGTGGATATCAAATCTGTAACTTTGACATGGATAGTGTTACACTCACTCAAAAGAGTTTAGTAGGCTATGTAAAAGTTTTGATCTCCATGAATAGAAAGCTTGTCAGAAGTTATTAAAAAAAAAACCATTAAAAAAAAAAGCTATCAGTTATGATTGGCCAAAAGATTCAGATTTGACCAAAAAAAAAAAAAGAAAAGAAAGAAAAAAGGAAAGAAAGGAAGAAAAGAAGAGATGGGATTCTCATGGAAAAGGAATCTTGTCCTTGCGAGGTTCAAATGCATTCATTCAAAAATCATATATTAAGCATCAAAGTATTCCAAATACATGGGGACCATGAGATGCAGGGGCAAAAGCTACCCTAAACTTCAGATAGGAAAATGTCAAAGAAGTCAAGTGAAAGATGAAAATAGTCATGTAGTTTCAGACTGTCAATATAGGGAAAGTTCAGAGAGTTTGGAAATCACTTGAAATTGAATTTCCACCTTTGAAATTACCAAAAAAAAAAAAAGAAGAAGAAGCAGCCACCTCTTCGAGGAGAGTATCTGAAGATTCACAGGTGACTCCATAAAGACAACTTGGATGGTTTAAACTTTTAAATTTACATGTAGAAATGGGTTTCAGAGGCATTTAACCAAGCACAAATATGAAAGGAACATGAGCCTGTGAGAACAGTGTGGGAAAACCAGAATGGACTGAGGTTTGTGAATAAATTGCATAAGGAAAATAAAACTCTTTAAAGTGACAGTTATATCCAGAGCAAGAACAAAGAGAGTTTACCTGTAATATGTCTAGCAGGATTTTATAAATTTGACATGTGACACAAAATTGGATTCTGAAATTTTTCTTTTACTTCCATAGCCTCTGACCAGGAGAATCATTTTTAGCCTGGAGAAGGTAGAATAAATATTGGTAAAAGCAATTGAACCTCAAGATATGTAAAGACATGATAAGATAGCATTTAGCTTCTCTAAATGATTTCAAGTCTCCAGGCCTAAGAAGATTACATACCAGAGTATGGTAAAACCTGCAGATGAGATAGTGAACTGCATGAACGGAAATTTCTTATCTTCCAGCCACTGGGGAAAATAGGAGATGTGACCAGGAATCCAAAGTTAGAAACATTTAGTCCTAACTTTCAAAGTGAAAGGAAAAGATAGTGTCTTAGAAGAATTTATTGTTATAATTTGTGTGTGTTCTCACTGTTCTAAACCAAGAGTAAGGCCATTAATACATCCTCACCTTTGAGATGGTTACAAGTAGAAAGCAGACAGGGCTTATGATCAGTGGCTCCTTCAGTCTTTTGTGAAAATCTATATTCCTTGAAGAGAGGATGCTGAGTTCCAGATGCCACTAGTGCTCATCAAATATTCAAAATATTCTTCTATAATTCCTAGCCTCCTTAGCATTTAATATGGAACCATGTGACAAGTTCAGGCTAATGAATTATGAGTAGAAGCAATATTTTTTATTTGTAGACCAAGACAGTTCAAAAGCCAGATTCCCCCTCTAACTTTCTCTTTCCCTGCCACAGATTGAGGCAGTGACATCATAACATGGAAAGAACTGGGTTCCCTGAGTCATTAGAGAGACGATAACTTCTGACAATTCACATCAGAAATTACGTGAATAAAATAGAGACTTCTGTTGTGTTAAGCTACTTGTATTCCATGATATCCTAGGGTGGCTAGCATTAATTTCCCTCCTCTCATATAATAACTCATATGACTAAAAATTTTAGAGATAGAAAAAGCCTTGAATATTGTTAGAGCAGAATTTTAATTTCATTTATAGGATGTTTTTATCAACCGTGTGTTTTGGTTTCATCCTCAGGCCGGTATCCCCCATAGTTGCAAAGTAACTATAAGCAGTTCCAGGCCTCACAGCTGCTGCATATCTTATTATCCAGAACAAGAGAAAGAGATTTCTTCTTTCTCAACTGAATATTCTATCCTTTACTTTGAGTGGGCGGTCCATGAACCAATCACTGTGACATAGATTGTTATATTATACTGATCAGTTTCGACCAATCAGGGCCCAAGTCTGGAGATGACAGATCAATCCCTCCCCAACCTCACTGTTGCTACAGGTCAAGGGGAAGTTGGAATGGATCGATCCTGGGGAGAAAAAGCCATGAAATATACTAATGAGGTCTCGAATACTTGTTAGATTTTTACTCTCTCTTGTTCAAAATGTTCGTAATGATTTAATAGCATGTTGAGTGGAGTCATAAAGCTTGTCAAGAAAGTCAGTATGCTAGATAACACAAACAAGGTTCAAAATGTTAACAATGAGTTCGAATAATAGTTTAAGTCCAATGATGCAAATATTTCTTAAATAGAAATTTAGAAACCAGTATCTAAGATATACCTCCTAAGCATCTGGACTTGGATTTAAAAGGAGTAATCATAAAATTTTAAGACCAGGATTGATAAAAATTAGTACTAGTTTCTGTAAAATATTAGGAGGTTTATAGTTAACAGGAAACACAATCAATCAACAATGTGATAAGACCATCCAACAAGACAGAACTTTAGATTTTCAAATGGACATAAAAAAATGATAGAGTGAAAAATCACATTTTAATTTATATAAATGAGACCACTCTTGGAATCTATGGAAAATTATGGAAATCACATTTTAAGAGGAATACTGAAGAATCAGAATCTATTTGGAAAGAAAAGAACAAATTAATAAAGGAACTCAAAACTACATCAATTTTGGAATAACTGAAGAAATTGTGGATGCTTAGTCATGAGAAAGGGGCTTAAGCAGAATTTGTTTACTGTTGTCAGATTGTCTGAAGTGCTGTCATATTGAAAAATATACAGCTTGTTTAGAGGAAATCACTACGATAAAATGAAATACAGAGACACAAATTTCAACACTAGACCAGAAGGCTTTTGTAACCATCATAGATATTCACAAATGAAAGAGGCTGCCTCAGGGCAGAAAGCTTTCTCATCACTAGAGTGAGTTCAAGCAGAAGTAGGACTTTAACTTGTCAGAGATGATACAGAAAAGATACGAGCATGTGATGATAGTTGAACAAGATAATTTTTATAATCCCTTTAATGTCAGTGTTTCTAGGATAATATGAAATAAGCTAGATTTCACTACTTTGTACAAGTAGTCTATTTTAATGCTTCATTCCCTAAAGATGCTGCAATTCCACCACATAGTTTCAGAGAAAAAGAAAATGTCAACTTTAAATGATCTCTGCTTTTCTAGTTCATGAGAGATTTCATAAATTTTGTGATTCCTAAGGACACAGAGAACATGCATTATTTCCACTAAGAGAAAAATTTCATGTAAGTTAGTATCAACTCATGAAATGCCATATTCTGCTCATTAACTGCAATGACAATTTGGTTAAAATACAGTGTTTTTAAAGAACTTTATATCATTTGTTTAAGGCTAGAGTGTCTTCCAAAGCCATTCACTCTGTGTCAGAGAAAGATAAAACCAAGCCAAGGAGTGAATAATCTTTACTTCGGCAGTGCATTCACCTTGCAAAGTCACAGGCCATTGTCTGAGTTTTCCAGCTATGACCAACCAGTTTGGAATGTATTTTCTTTCTTTTTCTTTTTTCTTTTTCTTTTTTTTTAAGATTTTACTTATTTATTTGTCAGTGAGAAAAAGAGAGAGAGCACACAAACAGGGTGAGTGGCAGGCAGAGGGAGAAGCAGTCTCCCCGCTGAGCAAGGAGCCAGATGCAGGGCTCCATCCCAGGACGGATCATGACCTGAGCCAAAGGCAGACACTTAACTGACTGAGCCACCCAGGAATGGATTTTCTACAGCATTTCTCCCTTAGCCTCAACAACCAAACCAAACCAAACCAAACCAAACAAACAAAAAACATAGTATCAATTTGTGGTATTGTACTTCCTTTTGTCTAGGATGAAGCCACCAAACAGTAACGGTCAGATTCTTAGATAAAGTTTTAGATAGCAGGACTAAATAAAAATGCAGTTTTCACCAGTGGAAAACTACCTCATTCTAATAAACAAAGTAACATCATACATATTTCCTACACCAAGCAGTAGCTACAGAGAGTCATTTACCTAAAGTATCTGCAAATTATTTGCACCTCTTTAGAGATCTTTAAAATCCACCAAAGGTATTCTGGCACAAGTTCAAGTCTATAAATGTGAATGAGGGAACTTCCCTAAAAATCTGCCTACCACCAAGTTTTTTCAAAGTTACATTGTTTTTATAAAGTTAAAGCTGCTTCTTGCTATACTTCTGTATATGTCCAAAAGGCATTATTCTCTGGAAGCTTTCTAACAGCCTATATGAAATAAACGGATAGATCTTAGCTCTCTAAACAACCCTACTGATAATTCTGAAGGAAGCTTTAAAGACTTCACATTTTACAAGTGAATTATTTGAGGTCATTTATAACAAGTTCTCTTTGCTTTCAATAGGACTGATCTAAGAAACAAAAAAAAAAGAGAGGAAAGAAGAAAGAAAGAAAGAAAGAAAGAAAGAAAGAAAGAAAGAAAGAAAGAAAG